>NC_056746.1:555713502-555893502 GCF_019279795.1 Protopterus annectens
TATGAAGAAGCTGCTGCAAGGCAAGGACTCCAATGCAGGTAAGGCATTGGTGTGTGTGTGTGTGTGTGTGTGTGTGTGTGTGTGTGTGTGTGTGTGTGTGTGTGTGTGTGTGTGTGTGTGTGCATATGTGCCTGTAAACATTACTAAATACTTACAGAGCATAGTTTAGATGTAAAATATGTCATCCAACAACAATTACATATCCTACAGCAATTTTAAAATATTAAGCAAATGAACTATTTTGCATTAAAAACATGTAAAAATAGGTACATGCAAATAATAAAACAAGTACAAAATAATTTAACAGCTAGCCCATTTTATAAGTACAATAATGCCCTTCTGGTTTGGCAATACAGGGAAATAAGGGGCATTCAGGGCTGTGGGAGCCCTTCAATGGTAGAGTCTGGCCTCATAATAGCTCCCTGGCAGTCAATTTTATTTCCCTGTAATGCCTGCCCTATCAGGTATAATTGTATGTATAATGAGTCCTGGATAAACAAATGAATTAGAAAGTGCACTGGACAAACAGTAAATTAGAAATTCAGTGACACAGGTTTCAGAGGGTAGTTACGTGGGATAATGCTGTTCCTTCCTGTAAATGGCGGAGATAAATGAATGACAGCAGTACTTTTCATTTAGCTGTGATGTGCGTAACTACAGATGGCTACCACTACAGAGCTGATCATATATAAGTGTGACAACCAAACAGTAACATGAAATACATTCGGTCCCAGGCCATGAATTCTAAAGCACGTATGGTCCATTTCAAGAAACTTAATGGAAAAGTATTTAATGCTGTATGGGTATAAGAGAACAATGGAATTTTAACAAGAATTAAAGGCTATATTATTCAAAATTCTGAATATAATCTTCTCCAGACTTTGTTATATTATGTGGTTTTGTATTGCGGAAATATTTACTCCAAATTGTCTACATTTTTGCTGAATGTTTCAGCAAGTCCTGAGTGTTTGCACTACAGTACATTTTTGCAACAACAAAATACTGGCAGGTCACTGCATTATGTAATACCTGAATAAGGAATGCTGAAAAGAAAACGGCATCCTTAATGGCAAAGTTTCCATTTTTGGTCTGTGTCAAAAGGCTCATTTCATGCTAAAGCAGATGTTGAAAGCATGAAACTTGCCAATATAAATGCAGATTATCTGTACAGTGACTGGCATCAGAGGTCAAATGAAAGGAAGCATTCTGTTTAGAGCAGCATATACAGCAGAATGAGTTAAAGCTTCTTTAATGTGACTGAAAATTGTTTGGTAGAAGCTCTATACACCACTGTCTGTCCTTTATGGAGTCTATGCAATATGACACGAAATGTTACCTTTTTTCATCATAATCTTACAGGAAGCAAAAAAATCAGCTGAGGTTAATTTCACATGTCTGAAAACACTTTCAGCAACTTAACATTAAGCCAAGAGTACTTATTACTGGCCAGGTTAGTAACAGATGACAAACTAAACACAATTGACTTGTTTACAAGCCCATGTTGACCTGAATTATATGTCATATTTTAATGTTACAGTTCTCATATGTTACTGCTTTGATATTTTATTCTGACAGAACATGCAAGGAATATGTATAAGACAACTCCTAGCTAATGCGAGCAGTACGCAGTTGTACAATTTATATTGTAGCATGCTTTATCAATATGAAAATAACATGTAATTACTATTGCCCTATCTTTGCTACTGCAACTCCTTTCTTAGGCTGTTTGTTAGCCAGCTAGTATTGCTTCCTAGCCTGGTTGGTCTTTTCTATCTCCCACTTTTTCCTGTACTCCTTCCTTCTTTTGATGGCTTTCTGGACTTCTTCATTCCACCACCAGCTTTCTTTATCTACTCTATTCCCATACCTGGCTCAGCTACATATCTACTCTGTAGTCCTCACACATGCTGCTTTAAAGCACTGCCATTCTTCTTCAACTCCACCTATTTCCTCTTCTTCTTGGAGTGCTACAGAGCTGAGTAATTCCTTGAACTGTTGTATTTTCTCTCCAGTCAACTTCCAGGCCTTCTGCCTGGTCTCTTTTGACCTTAGAGTTTTCCCTGACCACTGCTCATAACTGATTGTGGCAACCCATGGTTTATGCTGTGGGCCATCTGTTTCACTGGGGATGACTTTGCAATCATTGATTCTACCTATGTGTCCTGTCTTTTTTTAGGAGGGAATATACCTTAGTTGGATGTTGGCTACTCTTGTGTGTGATCCTGTGACTGTCTCTTTTTCTGAATCATGTGATGGCTACTATCAAGCCATTTGCAATACAGAAGTCTAGAATGGCCTCTCCTTCTTTATTCCTGTTGCCCCACCCATGTGGACCCCGGCAGTCCTCATATCAGTTTCTGTCCTGTCCCAATATGTGCATTCAAATTACCCATTATCAAAACCAATTGATGTTGTCCTGCTTTATCTAGTAGGTCCTGCAATGGCTGTCTAAATGCACTCTTTTCCTCACTATCACAACCTACTGTTGGACATAGGCTGAGATTATGAATACTGTCTAATTACCATGGGTATGTCACTAATTCTGATGACATCCCTCACTAAGTGTCTTGCTACAATTCCAACACCATTTCTAGCCTGTCCTCCTCCTGAGTAGTAGACTCTGAATCCCAAGCCAAGTGGCTTTACTGCACTGCCCTTCCATCTTGTCTCTTGAATACCTAGGATGTTCAGCCTCCTACGTATCATCACGTCATCCACTTCTAAGCTGTGTCTTGTCAGTGAACCTACATACAGTGTAGCAATTCTCAGTTCATGTTTGGCAGGTTGAGTGGTTTTACATCCAGCTTTTACTCAACAGAGCTATACCAGGTAACCCAGGCTGGGCAATTAGGCATCTGACGGCAAGTAGCTTATTGACCCAGGGCTGCTGGACTTTATGGTGGGGACACACTGGCCAATAGGGATATGTATACCCCTGCCACCATTAGCATGGATCCCTGGCGTAGGTTGGAGTAGGCCAGGTCCTCAACCCACTTATCACTGGCAAATACCCATGTCCATTTGGCGACATTAGTCAACATGACCGAATAACCTGCAGCCATATTTTAAACCATCAAGTGGCTAGCCCTGCCATGGCATGCAGCCTGTGATCTGTGTTGTCCTGTCTTGAGGATACTGCACACCACCATAAATGCCCAAAGCAGTTAGTCTGTACAAATCTTCCCCCTATAGGGCACCATGCAGAGTCTGTGCTGCTGCCCACAGCTCCATTCATTGGTGAGTTTGAGTTGGAAATACTCATGTGTTTTGGAGATGGGAGGAATCCCAGAGAGACAGAGGGAAAACATGCAAACTCCTAACAGGCATTGGCCGGAGGTCAGTAATGAACCTTGCACCTTGTGCATGGGAGGTGATGACCTTAACTGTTATGCCAATTTAAACCTAAATTTAAATTAGCAGTTCTCATGCCCAACAGAGCAAGCACACTCATCAACTGTTTGCTGTTGGAGGTTGCAAGGCCACAGAGTTTGTCATCAATAAAGGTGACAGGCATTTGTCTGATTCACATGTTGAAACATGGATAATATGCCAAAATGACATTGCATGCCCCCCACCCTGGATTATACAGGTGGGTGCAGGGACAAAAAATAGGCCTTAAAGACAAAACCTCTATCAGAAACAGTATGACACTGCCCCAGAATGCCTCTGTCTCTTCAACGGACCCAAACATGGGTTAGAGCAAGTCTGGAGATGACAAGGAAATTTGTTAGACATGGTAGATGAGGAGAGGCCCTGGAAACAGCTGATGGTCAGATGCAGGTATGAATGAATAAACAGATAAATAAACAATGCAAATGAAATAACCGAAGTAATAAATCTCATAATGAACATCTAGTACAAGTATTACTAGGAATGTACTAGCAATGAATTCTTTATGAATTCATTGTAAGCTGATGACATCACAGAATGCTGCAAGAGTATTTTAAAGTTAGATGCTCCAGCATTTTGTAGCTCATACTGGCTGCTGCTCACACTCAAAGTCAAATATGAGTTTGGACAAGCAGCTGAAACACATTATTTGAACACATTTTTCAAGTATGCGTGAAGTAAATGCAGCAGCCATAAGAGGGGGTGGGACTATAGACTAGGACAGCCATCAGGAAGGGGGTTTAAGTTTAGGGAGTGGGAAGGGAGTTTTAGGGTTGGGGAATAGGAGGAATTTTAAGGTTATGGACAGGAAGGGAGTTTGGTGTTAGGGAGCCACAAGGGAGTTATGGGGGATTGGAGGTTTACATTTAGTGAATGACTGGGGGAACATTAGGGTTATGGAGGGGGAGTGGAGTTATAAGTTTTGGGAGTGGTCGCAGATTTTAAGTTTAGGGATAGAGAGTGGAGTTTTAGGAAAAGGGGGTAAGGCTTTTGGTTAGGAATTGGGTCAGAGTTCTAGGGTAAGTCTTAATTCTCTTGTAGAGCTATGCAGTTTCATAGGGTCTGGTGTTGGGAGGGCTAAATATTTAAGTAATATCAGGCTATACTGGAAGTTAGAACACATGCTTTGTTGAGCAAATGACAGCAAGGAACTATGTTGCAACATTCCAGTACACAAGAACCTGTAGTAGAACCTGACTTGTGATGATATCATAGAATGATGCTATTATAGAATGACAGAACTATAATATTATAATGCTTGAACAATAGTAATGCTATCACAGAATGACAGAGCCAATTTTCTTTAGGGTTTTACAACATCATTCAATAATTAGAAGATATTCACTGTTGTGGACCTCTTATCAAAACTCTTCAATAAAATGCATCAATCACAGCTTTTACAAAATATGCCTATATAGCATCATACACCCTACACATACTAATAGACACAGAAACCTGGGTAAAATCAGGTACTTAAGAAAAGGAAATTATTTTCCCAAGCTATAACATCATTACAAATGACAGACAACATAAGAAAGCTGTGGGTCTGAATGGAGAGATGATGGGGGTCTGAATGGAGAGATGATAAGGGTCTGAATGAAGAGGTGATAGGGGCCCAAATGAAGAAATGATAGGGGTCCAAATGGAGAGATGATAAAATCAGCAAGCAAAGGAGGGTAGTATTTCTGAAATTTAATTCATCTTCAAGTCTTGGTGAGTACCTTCACAAGGCAGACCCTGTCTTTCAAAAAATTTCACCTAGATAACACTGATATATAGATTGTATATAGCACATAGCATATGTCATGGACAGAAGTAGATTAAAAAATTTAAAAAAAAGACATCTGGGTGCACTAGTCCCTGGATGAAAAAGTGCCCAATCTTGGTATGTGAACTGGTGCTAGGACTGGAAAACATGACAGTACAGAATGCTCAAGACACAGGAATATTCCTACAATGGGGCTAGGCCAGACTCAGGGAGAGGATGCCCTCCCGCCCCATTGTAGAAGGAAGTAGTTGTCCGCAAAAATCACAAAAACTGACAGGCCAAAAAAACAGTATTAAAGATGACAGAGTGGACTATTCATGATAAGAAAGAAATTATGTATTAACATTATGCAAGAAGTGCAGAATTTCTGGACAGAAGATAAATAAAAAGATTAAGAGAGAAATTAAAGGAAAGAAAAATACTTGCAGAAGAAAAACTGCCAAAAGCTTCAAATGCAAATTTGTGTTCATTAATACAACAGATTTATGAAAAACATTATATAGACCAAGAAACCTTGGGCTGTTTAGAAAAAGAAGTAACTGAGGAAGGGCAAAAATATAAAGAACAAAATATAGCGATTTTTGAAAGGTATAGAAAGGAAATATGGACATGGGAAAGAGAGATCTGATATGGTGCAATATTTACACAAAGTCTAAAGCCAAATTAATCAATACAAAAAAGCAACCCCAAAGATAGTCAAACAGAAATATAGGCAATGGCATCCAGATATGGAAAATTTCACAATACAAAAAAAATGATCACAAAGAGGGAATGTAGAACAGAAGATTAGTAAAGTAGAAGTTAAAAAAATTAGAAGCTGAAGTTACAGAATACCTATGAAGTGAAAGATTTATTGTAGAAAGTTTAACACAGGTTATATCACAGCATGATAGAAAATGAGTCACCCCAAGTAAGGAAAAACAGGAGGAGCAGGAGAAATCTGACGAAGAAACATGGACATGAGAAAGAAAGAAAGATTTAATATGGTGCAATATTTATGCAAAGGAGAAAGCAAAATTAATCAGTACAAAAAGAGCTGCACCAAAGGTATCTGAAGAGAAATACAAGCAGATTCATCTACATATGAAAACATTTACAATGCAAAAATGAGAAAGCAAAGAGGAAAAGTAGAAAAGAGAATTAGTAATGGAGAAATTAAAGAAGCAGAAACTGAGGTTATTGATTTCCTGCAATGGGTAGGATTTAGTGTAGAAAATCTAACTCTGATAGCACCACAGCAGGATAGAGCAATGTATCCCCAAATTAAGGAGAAACCAGTGTAGTGAAAAACATCTGATCAGTTGCCAGATGAAGATACTTTGGACCCTTCTATAGGAAACCAGTACAAAAGTTCAGTTGGAGTTGCACAGCATGGGAAGGAACAGAAAACTGCTTAAACTCTAATGTAGTCAATGCTGTGGAGTGATAGGTCAGTGAGTACCCATATGAAAGAGCAACAGATGACACAGGATGAAACTGAAGAGAATGTGGCACAGGAAGATGCTCCAGAACTTTTTACAGAATGCCCATGGGAAATGGAGAACAAAGAATGTGCCCTCAGTTTAGAAGAAAATGATCTAAGAGAAGAGTCACTTGATTTAATAGAGATGGATAGACATATTAAGATCAGTGAAAGAAATAGACTACATAACATCAATAAAATCCCAAAAGTTAGAAGTCTGATAAAATAAATGAACACAATAATCAGGACTGTTCATAGAAAGTCATGCAATATAGCAGAAGTAAATAGGATACATATTATTGTGCATCTAATTTAATAACAGATAAAGTTCTACCACAAAACTTCAGGGCTGTAACGGAAAGGAAGGGTATAAATAAAATGCCATCATGGAAATTGTGATGGTCCCTACTCTGGGCCAGTAATCAAGGAGCCTTGATCCTCACCACCGACACTGGTAAGGGATGGGCACTAGCAACAAAAATGGATACACAAAGTATTTTCAGATACAGTTCTCAGCACTAAGCACAATTTCCCTTAAGAGCAGACAGGGAGCACACTCCAGACCTGTGGCTGGACTCTCTCTCTCTCCAGGCCCTAAACAAGACCTCACACTGACCACTTTGGAGCTCTGTGTCCCTGTTCCAAGTAACAAACCAAAAGGTTCCGAACCAGCAGGTGTAAAACTCCAAAAGTTTATTAGAAAATGTAAAAGTAAAGCACTTTTCATCTCCCTTAGTAGGAAGACTTCTTCAGATTAGGTCTGAAGAAGTCTTCCTACTAAGGGAGATGAAAAGCGCTTTACTTTTACATTTTCTAATAAACCTTTGGAGATTTACACCTGCTGGTTCTGAACCTTTTGGTTTGTTTTTTGACAGTTTGTTTTTCTTCAGTTTTCAAATTGTTAGTTGTTCCCTGTTCCAAGTAGCTGACACACACACTTGGATATTTGATTTTCACACACACACACACACACACACACACACACACACACACACACACACACACGCACGCACGCATGCACACACACACACACACACACACACACACACACACTCACACACACACACACACACACACACACACACACACACACACACACACACACACGCACACGCACACATGCACACACACACATACCTGGGGAAGGTTGACACAGATTTACCAGCTGTGCCCCCTCTGCCAGACTATAAGGTAATTACGCTGCCATCAGTCAGCTACTTTGAGACTCTTACAAGGGCACCCAATTATTCTGAGTAAAACTAATGCTAATAAAATTATAGAGTTTGAGCAATGCAGCAAGGCTTTTAAGAGCAGCCACAATGTCACTAAAATAAGCATAAGTACTCTTAAGATGTTAAAATTATTCTCTAAAAGACCAGCCACAATGAAAGGTATAGAAATATTTAATAATAAATAATAAAATAGAAAACATGACAATACTAAATATGTATTTACAATAAACATAATAGTTTAGATCACAGGAGCTATAAAAAATAACACAGTTGGATAGATTCACACAGATGTAGAAAAATAATATTTAACTAATCTCACTATATTTTTCTGACTGTCTAAATAATTACTTTTCCCTAGTTAAGTTACTTACAGCAAGGTAAGATGATGAGTATTTTGAGAGATTCATGGCACTGTCTTGAGAGGCTTAGGCAAGTTAAAGACAACAACAATTTTCTTTTTCTAACAGTGGATGTAGTCAATTTATTTAGTTATCCCTCATGAACAAGGGCTTACTATGTTTTATGAGAGTCTCTTAAAAAGTAAAAAGATGGATAAAAATAGAATTAACTTGCTCATAGACCTCATGGAAATGGTTTTGAAGAACAACTTTATTAGCTTTGAAGGAGAGATTTACCAACAACTAATGGGTGTAGCAATGGGAGCCAAATGTGCCCCTGTATTTGCTAATTTAGCATTACTTGCCTGGGAGGAATTGTTTATTTTTTCATCTGAATATAAAGATAAGATTTTGTCATACAATAGATTTTTAGATGATGTATTAATATTATGAAAAGGGGATGGAACCTCTGTTATAGAGTTTATTGATTATTTAAACACCACAACAGAATTTGTTAAATTTACACATGTATGGCACAATGAGGAGATTATTTTTTGGGATATAACTATCAAAAAAACAAGTCAAGGCCTATGTAGTAATATTTATAGAAAGGAATCATATTCCAACTCATTATTACACTTTAATAGTTGTCACCCCTATCATCAAAGGAAAGGCATTATTAAGGGCCAAATGGTGAGAACATCTAGGCTGGTCAGTGAACTCGACCTTTAAAAATGAATTATACAAGTTAATAGGAATGTTTTTGGACAGGGGTTACCCGCTTAAATTATTATTAAACATCAAAAGAGAGATCATGAGAAAAAGGGAAACCTGTTACATCCCTATTATACGAAATACAGCACCTATTACGAAAAGTAACACTAACTTAGAAAAGTTAGGTGCTAAATTTATACTTAAATACAATGATAGAGCTCAGGATTTGGTGACAAGTCTAAGAAATGCCTGGAAGTTTTGCCTTAGTGACAACATTAAAGTTATTTTAGGACCTAAACCATCAATAGTTTATCGTAGAGGGAATAACATAAAAGTTATACTTGAAAGAAAAACTAACACTGGAAGAAAATCTTGTATGAAGAAATGTACCATGTGTAAATATTGTAGATATATAAATGAGGGACCTTATTTATGTGGTTATGGCTTTAAATATACAATTCCATATCCGGGGATATGTAATTGCAACACCAAAAATATTGTTTATGTTGCTTCATGTATTTCATGTGATGGATTTTACGTGGGTAAAACCATCAGGAGGTTGCGTGATAGAATTTCAGAACACTTGAGATGTATTAATAGAAAGGATGAACACAATGAACTTTTTTTACATTCAAAAATGTGTAAGAATTTTAAGAAGTTTGCATTTTTTATTATAGGCCGGGTAACCATAGGTGAAAGGGGTTGTGACATTAGCAACAAGGTTGGAGCTTTAGAGACAACCTGACAATTAAGATTAAATGCCCTTAAATTGTCTGGCTTAAATGATGCTATTCCTTTAATGCCTATTTTAAAATTAAAGTCAAACCAAGTGCAACTGAAAAATCTATCATTTCAACAAACAGTGCTTCATCAATATTATTAGATTTGTAAATAGAAATGGAAAAAACTTTTTAGAGTATTAATTGATTTGTATTACAAGTTACGGTTCACAATAGTAGTAACAAGTTAAAATCCTGCCTTTAAATTTGTATGTTCACAAAACAATGTGACTGTATTAAGTTTTAACTTTGAATATAAACACAATTTTCTTAACACTACAGTTAACACTACAGTTAAACTAATTTTTAGGTAATGTGAAAAATAAGCAAAGAGAGATGGAATTTATTTACTATATATGAATTGAGCGTATTAATGAAGTTAGCTAAATCATTGGGTTAGGTGGTGATGTAATCAATTAACTAATTAAATGTGTATATTTAATGAACTGTGGATGTTAAACCAAATGACTCTGAAGAAGCCAGTGGTTTGTAGCCTGGTGAAAGTGCTTAGTCGTTTGGTATTTCTGTGTTTGTTGGCGTATTAAAAGAGGAAGACTCGATTTTTCGCTGGTGACTGTTTTTTATTTTTCCATTTTTTACATATAAACCAATAACTTGCCTTGTGACAATGTATAGACTATACACTGGAATTGATGCCAAAAGAGTTTATAGTTATTTAGAAAAAAACTCAGTCATGGCAATAGAACAAAACTGTAATAAAAGAAAGTCATATGAAAGTCAAGAAAAACACTTTCCACCGGAAACAAGACAAAAATCCAAATAACACCATGGAACAAGCCAAGAAACAGCTTACTTACTTACTGTGTATTGTGAAGAACTTTGGTGAAGTTTTATTAAAGTTGGAAGCTGTTTCTTGGCTTGTTGATGGTGTCATTTGGATCATATGAAAGTCACATGGAATAAAGGATCATTTGTTGTTAAATAAAGTCATAATTGTGAACTTAAATAGGGGAAGAATCTAAACAGTATCCAATCCCACATTCATGGATAAAAGAGTGCTTAAAAATGTTTAAGACACACCCTACACTGATCGATTATATTACAGTGACCATGAAACAGTGTCAAACCATTTTGCAATTAAGCCATGATAAAATATTCCAGGGATAAAATTTCAGAGGAATATTCCAAGGTGACTCTTTGTCACCACTGCTCTTTTGTCTTTCCCTTAACCCATTAAGCTGTTTACTTAACAGATTACGTCATGGCTACAATTTGGCTCCAAGAAACCAAAAAGTGTAAATGCTTCTCATCTTCTTTTTGTGGGCAATTTAAAACTGTATAGTTCATCATATGAGGAACTGAAAACACAACTGCAAGTGGTCAAAACCTTTTCAGATGATATAAGAGTGTCATTAGGTCTTGATAAATGTGCAAAGCAACCTTTAATACAGGAAAGCTACAGCACAAAGAAAAAAAATCAGCCTGGGATAGGAATTTGATATAAAAGAACTTGAGCAAAATGGAGCCTATAAATATTTGGGAATTCATGAAGGATCAACAATAAAACATCAATTAATGTGAATAAAACATACTAAGCAATATTTTAGAAGACTAAAATTAATGCTGAAAACAGCTGTGATATCTAGGGAAAAAAGTCCAGGCTATAAACTAATTTGCTCTTCCTGTCCTAACTTACAGTTTTGGAGTGATCGACGGGCCCCAAAAGGTATTGGATCAGTTGGACAGGAAAACAACAAAAATGCTTCATGCTTATCAAATGATTTATAAAAGTCAGTGTATACCAAGACTACATATTCCCCATTCTGAAGGAGGTATGGGCCTATTCAAAACTGATTACATGTAGAGATCTGCAGTCATAGGACTGCATATATATCTACTGACCTCTCAAAACCCAAACAATGAAAGTTTTTAAACATGAGGAGAATAAGTCTAAGATGACTTCCCTGCTTAGTTTAGCAGAAGCATATCAGTGTCAAGTGGGAATGGAAATCAAACTAGTAGATACAAATCAGGCAGCAACTGAATGTGCCAAAAAACAAAAGAAAAAATATAAGGTGAAGGATCAGATGAGAAGTCAAGAAATGTGGAAAATGCATAAATATAGTTACAAGTACAGAAAACTCTTGGAACAACCTCATGTCAATCAAACACAGGAATGGTTAATTAGAGATAAATTTAAATCAAAAGATGAAAAGTTAATATTGGCGGCCCAAGATAGTGGATTACATACAAGATGGTTTACAAAGTCCATTGAACATGTGGAAGAAACAGACATATGTACGTTTTGTAAACTAGAACTGGAAACAGTTGCACATGCTGTTGCTGGTTGTGATGTATTAATGGCAGAAGGACTGTATACTGAAAGGTATAATAATGTCGCAAGACTGTTGCATGGGGGATTGTGCAAACATTATAATATTGAAGTAGCTGAAAAAAACTGGAAACATGAGCCACAAAGCATTATAGAAAATGATGAAGTTTATATCACATGGGATCACTCATTGCCAACAGTTAAAAAAATAGATGCAAGAAAACCAGATATCATAGTCCATGAAAAGAAGACAAAGCTAGCACTGATCATTGAAATTGCCATACCCAGTCACACTTCTCAAGTATACCTCATTACAAGGAACATACCTCATTGGGGTCTTAAAAGGTTCATGTTCCTTGAAGTTCCACATTGAAAGGGTCTGTCACACATTCAGTGTTAGGAATTTGTTAAGTGAAATCTATGGTAAATAGAAATTAATTGTATTAATTCATTAAAAGATCATCTTTATAAGTAAAACCAGCATATTTTACCACCCTATGACCTTCCTAGTCCAAGTTGTTCATAAGCCATTAGAATGTGCTTCACATTTTGTCCATTTGTTCCACATTATGAGGGCTAATGTTCCTCATTTTGGAGATGGAAGGTTGAGAGCTATGTGCCCAGTGACTATAGTGTCTTACATACAGAGAGACACAAAGTCATAAAATACCAGGATTTGCAGGCAAAAATGAGGGCAATGTGGGAAAAAGATACACAGGCAGTTCCAATAGTGAAATGATAATAATATAGGTCTTATAAAAAGAATGTATAATCATACTTAGATATGTTACTGATACATGTAACTCTGTATGAATCACAGAAGGAGACAGTTCTGGGTACATTGCGAGTTCTGCAAAGAGCACTTCTGGCTAACAACAAAGACTTAAACAATAATAATTTCATGAATTTTAATCATATTTTGACTTAAGAATGGAGTCCATTCCCATCATGGTATTAAAAACCCAAAAGACTTGGAGAAATTAAAAAAGAGTAAAACCATAAGAGATCTGGTGGTGTGGCATTGCTATACAAACAACACCTTGAAATCACTTCCTACCCCCTCACCCTCCCCAGCTTTCCCAGTACTCAAATAATTATTTCTGTCCTTCAAATCAACAAATACAAGAGCTTATACATCACTGCCATCTATAACCCTCATGCAAACAAAATCTCATTACTTGAAGAAGTCCTATATTGGATCTTTCATAATATCAACAAGAAATCATCATCATAGGTGACATTAATATAGACTACCTACTTATCAACTCTGACACTCCCACACTCTCCATCAATCTCTTTAGTTTTGTCCAAATTTTCACAACTGCTACTCGAACAGACAAATGCAGTAATAGGGAGCCTACATTAGACTGGATCCTCACTACCACCCATAACAAAATTAACACTGCTGGCTGCCTACTAAACACCATCAGTGATAACCTACTGACTTCTACTGTGAGAAAATCTATGCACATAAACACATACACTGGGATTCAATAAACTACATGCAAGAATGTAACTATTCTTGCATGGAGTGGTCCATGTCCGTATAGCACAGCAGCTCACCTTGCATATTCATGAAGGCGTGCTGCTGTTCTACCTATATGGACATGAACCGTGAACAAGTACAGGAGGCATGTCCAAGAAGTACACAGACACTGAACATGCCCCCTGCACTCAGAAAATGGCACTTTCTGAATTGATCTGGCATAATATTCGAGATTTACTTTAATATTATAGCAATAGTTCAGTGTCTGAGGACACTGAAATGAAATAATGATCATTTAATTGTCCGTGGACACTGAAATAAACATCGGCATCAAGATAGCAATGCAGGGGGGTGTGTGACAGGTTTTGTGACACACCCTCTGCATTGCCAAAGTGCTGTATGACACCGCCACAACCTACTAAAGCAGGAAATGTGTGCAAATGCACAAATAATGGGGATAAATCCCTCAAAAGAGACACAACACACATATTGCCCACTAAACTGAGAAAGTTGATAGAAAACAGGTCATGCATTAGCATGAATTCCTGAAGGGTAGAAGTCTGAAATCAAATGTATGCCAATATTCCCTGACAGCACTGCATGTGGATAAAGGCACAAATAATGGGGGGGGGGCAATAACATAGGGACACATCTGAAAATTTGCCCTCACACTTAGAAAGTTGATAGAAAACAGGATATGTATTAGCAGGAGTCCCTGAAGGACAGAAGCCTGAAAGTCAAATGAATGCCATTATTTCATGACTGAAGTCCTCAATGAGTTGTCAGAACACCACAAGACTCACATATATAACATAATAATATAATAATAATATATACTTTTTTTCTAGGCTAAGGAATGTTTAAACATAGCTAAGTGATGGCCCTCCACTTACCATAGCGTAAACATCCCATGGGAGATAAATGCAAATATGGAAGTGAAAGTTTCAAACTGAGATAGTGTAGTGGTTAGAGTTCCAGATTTACATGCAGGTGTTCATGGTTTGAGTAGCAAGAAAGGCACTTTATTTTCGATGCGAAAGTAGTGTTAAAATTATTTTTGTAAACTTAAATTATGCAGCAACTGTTTTTTTTGTCAACCAGGGTAGTGTAGCAGGTCCAAAAGTGGGGTGTTAGTCTAGAAAATATGTGAAACCCCCATATAAATACAAGTGCCCCATACAGTATAGTTACCCAAGAATATAATGTAATGAAAGCACATAGGGGAATGTCATGGAAGGTAAACATAAAATTATAATATGTCAGTAATGATGAATCAGTCCCACAATCCTGATACTTTATAAAATGAAATCTGAGCAATGCTAAGTAGTGCTCAGCTGTTCTAACCTGGTGTAAGCATTGCTTAAATGTAAATGCTAAGCAATATGTAGCCCAGCTAAGCAGATTTGCACATTGCTAAGCAGTGCTCAACATCTAACCCTTTAAGTACTGCCAACCTTAGCTAAACGGGCTTGCGCATCGCTTGGCTTAGCTCAGCATATTCAAAATGATCCAATTATGGCAAAGGGTGGGAATTTGGCTCTTTGTACACCTTGCAGGCAGGAATACAGCCATTACCAGTTGTAGCTCATCTTTGTAGGCACTATGGTTGGTGTAGGAAAGGGATTGCGCTTTTGGGTACAATGCTGGGGCATTCAGGAGTCCAGGGGCATGGTTGGACTCCTAGTGAAAAACCATGAGGAGAGACTGTTGCAGGCCCAGTACCAGGGCTCCCAATACAAAGTGGAGTCTGGGACCATCTCACACATGATCTTACCAGTGCTACTGGCATCCCACAAACTGTTGAGCAGGTCCAGCACCATTTTGCTGACCTCAAGCATAGGAAGAGGGAGCTCTTGGATCAGTGGACCCAAGATGCATGGGCACAGAATGTCCCAGAAATGTGTAAGTATCAGTATCAATTAGTGTTTACCAAAGTCCAGCTTGTGTATGTGATCGATAGGTATGCATAAATGTTTTTTTATCTCCTGTACAGCTGCAGATGAGAGGGCTGCGAACATAGACGCCCATGCCAGCAGGTTGCAAAGGCTGTGTCGGGAGGCTGGTGAGTACAAATCTAGCTTGCAGTATTCAGGGCAAATAAATAGAAAGGAATAGAATGTCAACTGCCAGTAGGTTAAAATGTGTACTGTGTGTAATGAATAAATAAGACGTTAGCAGAGTAATAGTGATGTACAGAACCTCTATCAATAAAAGTATCAATACCCTTCAATAAAACTAAAAACCCCAGACTGTTGTGTTTACTTTGGTATGTGGTGGCATGAATCTAAATTTGTACAAGTTCTGCAAAGCAACTATGGCTCTGACAACATGAATTAATTGAGGCTCATATGATAAAGATTGTGGAGCTGTAAAACAGGAGATCAACGATATGAAATGTTCCATGCACCAAGATCTGATCCCTGAATAGTAATGTGTAAAGTTTCATACTGTAGCCCCTACAGCAGTGCTTTGTGTTAACCATTGATTTCCAGATTGTAATATGTCAAAGTATTAATACACAGTACAAGAACTATCTGCCATGCATGAATGTCAGAATTACAAGGTCAGATTGTCCAACCAAGACAGTATTAGGCAGAAAACAGTCAAACAAAAAGCAACAGTTCCTCAATAGCTCATTGTGGTGAAGCACAGCCTTGTTGTACCTTTTTGCGCAACCAGACACGGTTGCTAAGCAGTGCTCAACATCTAACCCTTTAAACCCGGGAGTGGTAGTAAGATGTATGCATAATTTCACATAAGAATTATGTAAATATGTGTAGAAACAGTCAGGTAGTGTTAACAGAAATTTTCCCCACAAGTCTGCCAGGTAAAGAAATGTTTCTATTAGCTGTAAGAAGGCTGTACTAATACACTGTGTACAACACTTCCACTCTCCAACCCCAAGGCTGCAAATGACAGCAAGATAAGTGCATACACCAAGTGGTTTCTCCTGATAAATGTCCCACAAGTGTCACGCTGTCACAGCTAGTGGTTACCGCTGCCAATACCCAGGGTGACAGATAGGAATCCAGGCAGAGTATTGTAATAGTGCACACACATACACACACACACACACACACACACACACACACACACACACACACACACACACACCATGAATGCAGGGCACCCCTATCAGTGTCAATTATGTAACCCTGAATATGTGAATATTTATTTATTTATTTATTTTACATTTGTTGACTGGGAGAGTCCAACTGGATTACAAGTCCATTTTCAGTGGAGGTCCGGGGAGAAAAGCTCCAAGAGAACAATTTTTTTTACAAAACATAGTTTTAAGGACAGACTTTTGACATACAATTTCCATAGAAGAGACTTTGACATACATATTAACTAACAGATAGGATACATTCGTTTTCTACAATATAATATTAAATTTTAGAAGATATTCTTAAGTTTAGGATTCCTATGTGTAATAACAGTCAGGTAGTGTTAACAGATATTTCCTCCACATGTCTGCCGGGTAAGGAAATGTATGTATTAGCTTTAAGAAGGCTTTACTAATACACTGTTTACAAACATTCCATTGCCCAACCCCAGGCCATAGGTAGATGTAAAGTCATACCTGCATAGTAATGAGTAGAGCAATGATCAGTACAGTTGTGAACAATTTAAGCCTATACAGTTGTTAATTGACATCTCCCTCTCCCCCACCCTATCTGCACCAATAATCCATACACATAGTCAACGGGTATATTTTTCTCCAAACATACTGTCGGGACATGTGTCCTATTGTTCTACAAATACTGAATCATTTGATTATTAATGTTCCCCATTCAAATGCTATTGTTGGTGGCCTGTTGCTATCAATGTAATATGCATGCCATTATAATGCCTACTGTGGTTTCATATATGCATGTGTTCTGTTTGCTATGCAACTATTTCAAATCTATTTTATAGGGTCAATTGGAACACCCATGCATGCTGTTATAACTAATCTGGAAATGTTGCTCATGGCTAATCAACATATTTTGTAAAACCTCAACACCATAGCACATCTAGGAAGGGAGATCCCAGTGGATCCACCTGTCATGCCTCATCTGGCCATGGCACCGGGCTCCAGCACATCTGGAACCCAACCTGGGACCTTCTCATCTGCTGGTCCAGCACTACCTTTGGGGGGAACTCCCTCAAGGGATGGGGGCATCCTCCCCGGGAGCGGGCATGGACAGGAAACCGTCACCCATAGCCAGGTCTGGGGTTTGGTGTGTAGTGCCATCCAAAAGGAGTTTGGTGGACAGCTGTGTCAGATTGAGGGCTACCTGGTGCATCTTGAGGGTCAGCCTGCCCCTCCTGTCCAGCCCCTAGCACAGTCAACTTTGGGACCACGAAGTTGCAGTGGTGACTCCCCATGGGTGGGGACCTCAGTCCCACTCTATCCATTTGGAGGCTCATGGGCATCTGATTCCCAACCACCCTCCCTGTCCAAGCTGTTTACCCCTCACATATGTCATATATCGCCTTTGTCTTCTGTATGTCCTATCTTCCTACCCAACTTACCTCCCAAAATATACCTACTATCCTTCCCCAACATCCCACTCTCACCTTGAAAAAAACAAAAAGGGCATCTGTTCCAAAAAAAAAATTTCACTCCATACATAGTTGTCCATTTCACATACGTGTCCACTGGGCACATGTAATCTGGTCCAGTTGGCTTGACAACACATAACTGTTGTCATCACCCCTCTCTTTGGGGTTTTAGTGTCCAAATTCACCCCCAAATTCTGCAGAAACTCACAACTGTTGCTGTATAAGAAATGGACAGCTATGGACCTTCCCTACACCCATCCTGCACATCCCTAGCTACCTTTCATACTGTACTTCCCTCTGAGTGACCCTTTTTCATCACTTTCCAATCATCCCTTTTTTTCTTTTCTTTTAAAGAAATTTGTGTGGGTGTAAGCAAGATTAAGTGGGAGTAAGTATGTTTGTGTGATGCTAAGTGAAGCTAACACAGACTAAGCACATCTATGGTTAACCGTGTGTAGGCATAGTTAACCTTGAGTTAGCATCAGTTAGCATCATGCAAACCCACACAAACCTGCTTACAACTGCCATTTCATTAATCCTTATCCTGCCCAGCAACAAAATAATAAGCCCTGCCAAGTCTCAAACTCAGAGGCCCTGTACACATTATTCAGAGCAATGTACCACTACACCATGCAGAATCAGTCAGGTGTTCATAGGTTCATAGGTTCATAAGTTGGTACTAGGCTATCGGCCCTAGGGCCTATACAAGCCTAGCCATAACAATTCCCTGGCTATTTCTTCCCACACTATTTACTTCCCTGGACCCCTGTCTAGCAGGGTGACTGACATGATCCCCGGGGTGAATTTTCTTTCACCCATCCAATCATCAACATTCCTTTTGAAGAGGGCCAAGGAGGTGCTCTGCTTAACATGTATGGGCAGTCTATTCCAGAGTCTGGGGAGTCTCTGGGTCAGGAACCTATCCCTCCAGCATGTTTTGTTTATTGTGATGACAAGGTTTAGATCCCTGGAGCGTGTGGTTCTGAGGGATTGGGATTTCTTTAAGTGTAGCATGTCCAACAGCTCTGGGTTTGACATGGCCTTGTATGTTAAGCAGAGATCGCCTCTAAGTTGACGATATATGACAGTATAGCTGGAGTTTTTTAAGGTGGTCAGTATAGGGCATCTGCTTTAGGCCTGTGATTCTTTTAGTGAGGTATTTCTGTGGCCTTTCCAGTTGTTGCAGATGTCTTGAGAGGTACATACCAAATGGGGCATTGTATTCTATAATGGGTCTAATGAGGGATGAGTACAGTGGGACAATGATCTCCTTTTTTCTAGATGAAAAGCCCTTAGTGATGAGGTGTGCCACATAGAAGGATTTCCTGACTGTTGTGACAATGTGGTTATTGAAGGTGAGACCACTGTCCATCTGTGTCCCTAAATCTCTTATCACAGTTTCATTGTTTAGTGTACTGCCACCTATGTGGTAATTCATGGGTACATGTTTTTTCCCGAAGGGGATAACTATACATTTCTTGGCATTGAGCTTGAATCCATGGCTCTGGCACCAAGCATCTGTTTCTGTAAGGCCCTTTTGTAGAGTATCCACATCATTTGGGGATTCAATAAAGGCTCCCAGTTTGCAGTCATCTGCACTCTTTGTTAGCCAGAGTCCCTTAGTATTGGCCTGTACTTCAGAGAAGTAGATGCCAAACAAGAGCGGTCCCAGGACTGAACCCTGAGGTATTCCACTTGTCACTTGTCTGGAGCTGGATTTGGAGTTAGCTACTTTTACAGTGTGGGTTCTGTCAGTAAGCCATTTGACAACCCATCAAGTGACATAGGGATTAATGCCCAGCTTAGTAAGTTTATCTATGATTCCAGAGTGGGGGATGGTGTCAAAGGCCTTGGCGAGGTCCAGATAGGCTGTGTGGACTGCCTTACCCTCAGCCACGGCTCTGGAGACTGATTCGAAGAAGTCAATCAGGTTCAGGAGACAAGATAAGCCCTTCACGAACCCAAACTTGGGTAGGGTCCAGTGTTTGAAGGTTGCCAATATCTTTGTTTATAAGTTCCATGATAATACATTCCATGGCCTTGCAGATCAGGCTCATCAGACTGATTGGGCGGTAGTTCCTGGGATCCAAGGTGGATCCCCCCTTGTGAAGTGGGATAACTGTAGCTGTGCACCACTCAGTGGGCATGAAGCCTGAAGTGATGGTATGATTAAAACATGACACTTAGGTGAGGTGCCAGTTCATAGGTTCATAGGTTCATAAGTAGGTACTAGGCTATCTGCCCGAAGGCATTTATAAGCCTAACCAGAATGTGTTGGCTTTTGCCGCCCCCTTAGATTAGTTCCTTGTGCCTCTGTCCAGCAGAGCCATTGAAGTGATCCCTGGGGTAAACTTTCTGTTTCCCATCCACTCGTCAAGGTTTCTCTTGAAAAGAGATAGTGAGGAGCTCTGCCTAATGTAGATTGGAATCTTGTTCCAGAGCATGGGAAGTCTCTGGGACAGGAATCTATCCCTCCAACATGTCCTATTTATTGTTGTGGTGAGGTTTAGGTCCCTAGAGCGTGTGGCTCGAGGGAATATGGTTTTCTTTAGGTGGAGCATGTCCTTCAATTCTGTGTTGGACATGGCTTTGTATATCAGGCAGAGATCACCTCTGAGTAGGTGGTATGCAACCGAGTACAGCTGGAGTTTCTTCAGTTGAGCGGCATAGGGCATCTGCTTGAGGCCAGTGATCCTCTTGGTGAGGTACTTCTGTGGTCTTTCCAGTTGTTGCAGGTGTCTTGTAAGGTACATCCCAAATGGGGCATTGTACTCTATAATGGGTTTGATGAGTGATGCATAGAGGGGCCCAATGACCTCTTTCAATCTCGATGCAAACTCTTTTGTGATTAGGTGAGCCACATAGAAGGATTTTCTAACCACTTTGGCAATGTGATTATCAAAGGAGAGGTTACTATCTACTTGGGTCTCCAGATCCCTTATTACGTCTTCCTTATTTAGGGGGCTACCACCTATGTGGTATTTTGTGGGTACTTTGTTTTTTCCAAAGGGGATGACTATGCACTTTTTGGCATTTAACTTGAGGCCATGGTTTTGACACCAGGTATCTGTCTCAGTGAGACCCTTTTAGAGGATGTCTGTGTCAGCCGGAGAGTCAATTATAGCCCCTAGATGCAGTCATCTGCAAACTTAGTCAGCTATAGTCCTCCTGTGCTTGCCTGTACCTCTGAGAAGTATATGCCGAACAGGAGGGGTCCTAGGACTGAGCCCTGGGGAACGCCACTTGTAACTGGTTTAGAGTCAGACCTAGCTCCTGCAACTCTTACCATGTGGGTTCTGTCCATGAGCCAGTTGGCAACCCATCTCGTGATGTAGGGGTTTATGTTCAGGCTGGTGAGCTTGTCTATAATACCTGGAGAGGCCACAAAAGTTCCTCACCAAAAGGATAAAGGGTCTCAAAAATCTATCCTATGCTGCCCGACTGAAAGAACTCCAGCTCTATTCAGTCGCTTACCGCTTGCTCAGAGGTGACCTTTGCCTAACATACAAGGCCATGTCAAACCCAGATTTGATGAATATGCTTCACCTCAAAAAATCCAGATCCATCAGAGCCACAAGGGCGGGAGACTTAAACCTCGACACGGCTATTAATAGGACGTGCTGGAGGGATAGATTCATCACCCAAAGACTCCCTATGCTGTGGAACAAAATCCCGGTACATGTGAGGCAGAGCACCTCGCTGGCCTTGTTCAAGAGAAATCTTGACCAATGGATGGGAGATCGCAGATATACCCCAGGGATTACCTCAGTGTCACTGCTCGACAGAGGCACAGCAAAATAATGGGTATAGTTCCCCATACTAAAGGGGTGGCATAAGCCACAAAACGATGGGCTAGGCTTGTAAATGCCCTCGGGCAGATAGCCTAGTATGAACCTATGAACCTATGAACCTATGAACCTAAGTGGGGAATGGTGTCAAAGGCCTTTGCAAGGTCTAGGTAGGCTGTGTGGACCACCTTTCCCTCATCTATAGCCTTGGTAACTGTCTCAAAGAAGTCCACCAGGTTTAGGAGGCATGATCTGCCCTTAACAAAGCCGAACTGGGTAGGGTCCAGTGTTTGGAGGTTTCCAATATCTCTGTTAATGAGATCCATGATGATGCGCTCCATAGCTTTGCAGACCAAACTAGTCAGGCTTATATTGCAATAGTTCCCAGGGTCCGTTGTGGCTCCACCTTTGTGGACTGGAATAACCGTTGCTGTGTGCCACTCTGTGGGCACGTAGCCTGTGGAGAGGCTGAGTTTAAACAGTGTGTTTAGGTGAGGGGTTAGTTCATCTTTGAGCACGCGTAGGATGCAGGCCTGGGACACCATCCGGTCCCATTGATGCTGTGTTTTTGGCTTTGGAGAGGGCTGTTTTAACCTGAGTGTCTATGATTTCAGGGGCACTACATTCTTCTGGTATAGTTATGGACCCTTTTGGGGGTGAGAGCAGGGTGAAGTTTGCACTGAACCTGTCTGCCAGAATGTTGCCTATATTGGTCGGTTCAGTGTATTTTGTGCCATTCTGCACTATCTCCGAGCAGATCTGAGAATTGCCACTTAGATTCTTGACATAGCTAAAGAATGCCTTGTGGTTATCTTTGGAGTCCATGGCAATATTTCTTTCAAACCTAGCCTTGGATGATTTTATGAGCGAACGTAGTTTCTTGCTGATACTGATCAGGGATGTCTTCCCTTCTTGGAATTTTACTCTTCTCTGTACCAGTTTCCTCCTTCTATTGTATAGCTTGTTTATGGCAGGGGTCCACCAGACTGGTTTCCTTTACTTGGAGGAGTGAGTCTTGGTTTTGTTTGGGATAGCACGATCCATGCATTCTTTTATGTGCCCGCAGAGTGCATTAGTAAAAGATTTTATAGCTTGGACAGTGTTATCCTTTACCATGGGGGCTTTGAATCTTCCCACCTCGGTCTTAAGTAACATAAAGTTTGCTTTTGAAATGTTTTTCACAGTAGTTTCTTTGACCGGGAGTGGTGGTGGAATGTGGATATCCAGAGTGATTAGTTTATGGTCAGATCTAACCAGCGAGGAGTTGACCTCCAGTGTGGACCACTGGTCACCCATGTTGGTGATGACCAGGTCCAGTATGTTGTCACCTCTGTTGGGGTTGTTGACCAGTTGATCCAGGGCGTTTGAGTTTATAAATTCTAGGAAATGTTGGGCAAGGGAGTTTGTACTTGAGTAGTTCTCCCAGTTAATGTTTGGGTAATTGAAATCACCCAATATCAGGATGTTTAGTAGGACCTTTGTTTCCCAGTGTTTCCAGGAATGCAGAGTGGGGGTCCTGGGACATGGTGGGTGATCTGTAGCAAGCTTTAATTTGAATAGCAATTTTGCCCATTGTTAGTTGAACGTGGATAATCTCTAAAGCATCGTGCTGTGTCACTAACCTGGAGGTGTGGGTATCCTTGATGAATATGGATACTACCCCGCCTTTTGTATTTCGGTCCGGGTTTTGTGGTCGAAATGTATGGTATGAGTTGTAGCCTGGTAGTGCTGGGGTGCTCTCTGGAGCCTTAAACCAGGTTTCTGTTACTGCACATATATCAATTTTCTCCATACTGAGGAGTGCCATGAGTGCGTGCATTTTGAGGTTTAGACTTCTGGCATTGAGTAGCATTAGCCTCAGTTTTTTGTTACTTGTGCTATTTATGGCAGTGGGTTTGTCTTTTGAGCCTTGCCTAAAAAAGGCACTATGGGGGGGTAAGAGCCTTGGCCAGTATTCGAAAGCCTAAGGGTGACAGGTGCAAGCCGTCTCTAGTGAAGCAGCATGGCTTGTCAAGCATGTCATCCCAGGCTGACAGACACTGGATCCCCTTTGAATGACACCAGAAGCTTAGCCAATTGTTGAAATTGATAAGTTTTCCTCTATACTGTGGTATCATTCTTGGTGAGGGCAGGATGCTACTCAGGGTCAGGGTCATACTGGCCTGGGCTACATGATCAGGGAGCTCCTCCATGTCTCTTTTCATGTAGTCCAGAGAGGTATGGCTCAGGTCATTCACACCAACATAGACAATGACAGAGTCATACTTGTACTTGTTCTAGAGTGACCTGAGTACTTGTGTTATGTGGCAGATCCTGGCACCCGACAGGCAGCTAACAGTAACCTTCTCCTTGTTCAGCCTAGTGAGTGGGACATCAGTGTGCCTGACTATAGCGTCACCTATTACTAGTGTGTTGGGTATGTTATTTTGCCTTAAGGGCTGTGATTGTGTGGCACACTGGTTTTGTGAAGTATGTGTTTCATGGTTTGTGTTGGGGGGTGGAGGTTGCTTGGAGGTCTGCTTTGGAGGTCTCTGTTGCTTCTGCAGATTTTTATTTAGAGCCTCCGAGTATGTTTTTGTGTATTTATATGTGTTTTTTGCAGGTGCTGGTTTCATAGGTGTATGTGAACTGATGGTGTGATGCAAGTAATTCCCTTCTCCTCTTGACTGCCTGGTCCAGTCGTGGGTTGAGAGAGCTTAGCCTCCAGTTTGACTGTATAATTGCATCTCTCGCATGTATTAGTGTTTGGTGGAAGGAGGAGAGGGTTGTCTGTGTACATGAGGCAACTGCAACATTGCCGCAAAATGCCCAGATTCACCAGATGGACCAGAGAGTACACCTGAAACTGCCCTTTGGACATGCCTGGATAGGTACAGTGAACTGTTTTACTGATTGGCTGGTAAGGTCGACTAGAGAGCCTTGTCCTTCTCTACAGTATAGGGGGAATCTAGTGCTAAGGTTTATTAGTGCCTGCTATGAGTTTTGAGCAAGTGCTGGTATGAGAAGTGAATGGTTTGAGTGCTTAAGTTGAAAGTTTGTATAGTTCCAAGGGAAAAATTGAAGAGTAGACTTTGTGGAGCCAGGAATAGTTATACCCTAGCTAACTGGCGCTGCCCGGCACACAAAACCGTGCAAATGTGGGTTTTATAGCAGCGTAATGAAAGAGAAAGAAATTAGCCCAAAATGGTCAATAAACTACTAATTTCTGGGTTGAAACCACTCCTCCAGGGACAGATAGGCTGCTCAAAGCTCTCTCTCTCACAGTGAACAGAGAAACTTCCTTCTATCCAAGTAAGGTATGGGCAAACACAGAAGCTTGTAACACAGCCCTGAATTCAGCACTAACCTAAAAACGGGACTATACTAGCTTAGAAAGGTGGGAAAACAAGTATTTATATATATATATATATATATATATATATATATATTTTTTTTTTTTTTTTTTGTTTTCAGAAAGTAAAGCAGATACAATCAAAAAAACACTTTAAATGCACAGAAATGGCTATCACACTTGCGTGTGTAGCCTACAACAGTTAAACAGGTAATTTAAACACAAAAATGACTTTGTTAAAGTGCAGGCAGTAAAATATGTACAATATGTAGCTGAAACAAGCTTTTTAAATCACAGAAACTCTAGAAAATCAGCGTTTTAGGTGGAATTAGCTAAAGACAGCAAGAAAATGCAGAAAAATGATAATCACTCCAAATTCTCTCTTTTGTCTCTCTGCTGCTGTAGATCTTTGCAGGAGCTTGTTGAGCTGTATACTAGCACAAAAACCTTGCAAATGTAGGTTTTATAGCAGGGAAATGAAAGAGATAGAAATTAGCCCAAAATGGCCAATTAACTACTAATTTCTGTGCTGAAACCACTCCTCCAGAGACAGATAGGCTGCTCAAAGCTCCCTCTCTCACAGTGAACAGAGAAACTTCCTTCTATCCAAGTAAGGTATGGGCAAACACAGAAACTTGTAACATAGCCCTGAATTCAGCACTAACCTGAAAACTGGACTATACTAGCTTAGAAAGGCAGGAAAACAAGTATTTTTGTTTTTGTTTTTTTCAGAAAATAAAGCAGATACATTCAAAAAAACACTTTAAATGCACAGAAATGGCTATCACACTTGAGTATGTAGCCTACAATAGTTAAACAGGTAATTTAAACACAAAAATGACTTTGTTAAAGTGCAGGCAGTAAAATAAGTACAATATGTAGCTGAATCAAGCTTTTTAAATCACAGAAACTCTAGAGAATTGGTGTTTTAGGCAGAATTAGCTAAAGGCAGCAAGAAAATGCAGAAAAATGATACTTAATCACTCCAAAGTCTCTCTTTTGTCTCTCTGCTGCAGTTCCTTTTGTTGTTCATGTAGTACACAGCCCGGGATGTCATCTGGTCCCATGGATGCTGTATTCTCAGCTTTGGAGATTGCGTTTTTTACCTGTGTGGCCGTTATTACCGGAATTTGGCAATCTTCTGGTATTGAGATGGGCCATTTAGGGGGTGAGAGGGGGGTGAAGTTGGCATTGAATCGATCTGCCAGGATATTGGCAATATCCTAGGGATCAGTATATTTAATGCCATTCTGTTGTAGCTCAGAACAGATCTGAGCATTGCCATTTAGATTCTTGACATAGTTATAGAATGCCTTGTGGTTGTCTTTGGAATCTTTGGCAATTTTATTTTCATAGCTAGCTTTGGAGGATTTTACGAGGGATCTCAGCTTCTTACTGAGGTTGGTAAGGGAAGTTTTTGTATCATTGGATTTTCCTCTTTTCTGCAACAGTTTCTTACTTTTGTTGTAAAGTTTGTTTATGGCAGGGGACCACCAGATTGGCTTCCTTTTTTGGAGGAGAGCATCTTGGTTCTATTTGGGATTGCACAATTCATGCATGAGTGGATGTGCTCATAGAGTGCCTTAGTGTAGGACTCAGCAGTCGAACTTTCAGTTCCTGTCTGCATGGGCGTCAGGAAGTTTGTCACTTCTGACTTGAGTAGCATGAAGTTGACTTTGGAGAATTTTTTTATGGAGGTTTCCTTACTGGGGAGTGGGGATGGGATGTGGGTGTTAAGGGTGATTAGCTTATAGTCTGACCTGACCAACGAGTGGGTGACCATAGGTGTGGAGCATCGATTTCCTGTGTTGGTAATTACCAGGTCTAGGATATCGTAGCCCCTGGTGGGACTATGGATTAGTTGATCCAGGGCATTGGAATTTATGAATTCCAAGCCATTGGGCAAAGGTGGTGGTACATGAGTAATTTTCCCAGTTAATGGCAGGGTAGTTGAAATCACCCAGTATTAGGGTGTTTGGTTGTATCTTAATATTTTCCAGTATGTTTAGAAAGGTGTAGTGAGAATCTTGGGGCATGGTGGGGGATCTGTAGCAAGCTACAATTTGGATTGCAGTCTTACCTAGTGTTAGTTGCACCTGGAGAATTTCAGATGCATTGAGTTGGGCAACTAGCCGGTGGTGTGAATATCCTTGGGGAATATGGACACTCCTCCACCTTTAGTGTTTCGATCCTGGTTTGTTGGCCGAAAAGTGTGGTAAGAGTTGTAGCCTGGTATTGCAGGGGTGCTCTCTGGAGCCTTGAACCAGGTCTCAGTTACTGCACAGATATCGATGTTTTCCATTTTTAGGAGTGCCACGAGAGTGTGCAATTTGAGGTTTAGACGTTTAGCATTGAATAGCATTACCTTCAGATTTTGCATGCTTGTACCTGTTACGGTGGTGGTTTTGTCCTTTGAATTTTGCCTAAAAAAGGCACTATAGGGGTGGCAAGAACCTTAGCCAGTAAACTGAATCCCAGGGGTGACAGGTGCAGACCATCTCTGGCAAAGCATTGTGGCCTTTCGATCATGTCATTCCAGGCAGACAGATACTGGATCCCCTTTGAATGACACAAGAAACATAGACAATTGTTGAAGTCAATCATTTTGTCCTTATATTGTGGTATCATTCTTAGCAAAGGCAGGATGCTACTCAGGGCTTGGGTTATACCTGCCTGGGCCACATGATCCGAGAGCTCTTCCATGTGTCTTTTCATGTAGTCCAGGGAGGTACATCTCAAGTCATTCACTCCAACATGGACAATGACAGAGTCATATTTGTACTTGTTGTGGAGTGACTTGAGTGCATGCATTATGTGGTGGATGCTGGCACCCGACAGGCAGCTGACTGTAATTTTCTCCTTGTTCAGCCTGGTGAGTGGGACATTAGTGTGCCTGACTATAGAGTCACCTATGACTAAAGTATTAGGTACGTTGTATTGCCTTAGGGGCTGTTGCTGGGTGGCACACTGGTGTTGTGAGCTATGTGACACTGGTTGTGATTGGTGTTTGTTTGCGTTTCAGTTTAGGAGGTCCTTGTTGCTTGGGCAGGTTACAGTTAAGGGCCTCCGCATATGTGGATTTAGTGTTTCTGTCAGTGGGTGTTGGTGGTGTGAGTTTAGAAGGGCTATGTGTTGCTTGAGGTGTAGTGCAGGTGTTAACCTTCTCCTCTTGACTGTCTAACACAATCTTGGGTGGAGAGAGCTTTGCTTCCAGTTTAGCTATGTAAGTGCATCTCTCACAGGTTGTAGTGTTGGGTGGTAGGAGGAGAGGGTTGTCTGTGTACATGAGGCAATTGCTATATTGCCCCATTATGCCCAGATTCACCAAGTGGACAGGTGGAATCACCAGAAGCTGACCCTTAGACATGCCTGGTTTGGTGCTTTTTTTTAAAAGTACAGGAGCTATTTTCCCTTCCCTTAGCAAGGTACTTTGCAATTATAGGCTGT
This sequence comes from Protopterus annectens, assembly GCF_019279795.1. Taxonomy (NCBI): domain Eukaryota; kingdom Metazoa; phylum Chordata; order Ceratodontiformes; family Protopteridae; genus Protopterus; species Protopterus annectens. The sequence goes on from NC_056746.1 coordinate 555,742,079, forward strand.
TTAGTGCCTATGATTAATTCTCCTTATTAATAAGGAGAGTTGAGTGCTTGTATCAGTTTAAGGCTTCCTAGTGCTTTCCAGCAGGTATTAGAGCAAGTGCTAGTCACAGGGATGCTTAAAGGTAATATGAAAAAAAAAGGTTTATCCTAAACACTGCAGTGTGCACTAGAGAAGTTAGATGTGAAAGTAGGTAAGTTAAGTTTTAGCTAGTTAAGTTTTAGTGGAGAGTCACTATTTTTAAAAAAGCAAGATAGATTGAAAGGGGGTGATCACTTTTGTATTCTGGTACTATGGAATACAGTAGGATGACCAATAAATTTAAATAGTTGAAGGGGAGTGATTTCACAAAATGATCATTTTGTGCTTACTCACACAAGCCAGTGAAAGCAGAGAGGAAATGAGGTATATGGTCAAATTAACATAAGAGGCAGGCAACTAGAAAGACAGTGGTATTTAAGAACAGAATAGTAACAGGGTGAGCGGGTGGGAAAAAATTTCTGCCTGACTCACAAGAGACAGAGCTGTGGTCTCTTGTGAAGCTTGAATATGCAGTTAAAAGCAGAATACAAGTGAAACACAAGGTAAGGAAAACAAATCACGGTATTCAATATATAAAAAGGCAGTATATATACATATACATATGTATATATGTATGAAGATGTGTATATATATATATATATATATATATATATATATATATATGTATATATATATATATATATATATATATAAAAGTATATACATTATATATATATATATATATATATATATATATATATATACACACACACACACACACACACACACACACACACACACACATATATGTATATATGCATATAGATAGTACGTCGAGATTGTCTAGTGTATCCTTATAGATATATGCTCATAACATGTAGTGGAGTCATACCTCAGGACCATACCTCTCAACCTTTCAGTGCAAGAAATCTGGCCAAAGGCTGTCAAAATAGGGAGACAATGAGCCAACACTGGGGACCTATTTTAAATATGTCTCTTATAAATGTAGAAAGTTGCTAGAGTAACAGGGTTTGTTTTAGCATACATGTTCTGAAGGATGTGAGGTGTGAAACTGTAATGTATGTCATCATTTACTGACAGAAATCCTCAGATCATCACAGTGATTTACCAGAGAAATAAAAATAGTCTGGGGAACACACCAGAAATATGAGCAATAAACCTGGACATTCTGAAACAATCCAGCCAGTTGAGAGGTATGCTCAAAACCCCGTAGTGCAATGAATCTGAACCAAGCCTGACAAAGTGGGGGGGGGGGGGCATGAAAATAGGGACATATCTAAAATACTGCAGTAGATAAGCTGACAGAGTTGCTGTAGTAACACTGTCTCTGTTCTAACATATCTTGAGTGAAATAGCACAAGTCCAACACTCAATTGCTTCTCACAAGTTAGACTTAAACCCTCACATCATCCCACTGATGTGTCAGAAATACACAACACTTATGGGGGGCTCACAACAGTGCAGCCTACAAATATCTAAACATAACATAACATTAAGGAACCTACACTGAGCTGATAAGCATGTCACCGAGCAACGTCCAAACTACAGTCAGACTAACACAACGCTAACCCAATTCTGCTCCGAGGAATTACACATGCAGTAGCAAATATATCAGGCACTATAGGGATGTAACAGCACTGAAAAATATAAGACATCAGATTGAAAGTGCATACCCACAAACAATTTCACCACAGTCACAGTGACATACTGGAAAGCCAAATGAACAGTAGAGTATAAGGACTGTGTGAACAAAAACATCATGTTTGCCACTCACACAGTACCCCTACATATATTTACCCAATTCACAGTGTGGTAGGAATCCTGACCATGGTAGGGTATATGTCTCAGTCTGCCACTACAAACATAGACAGCCAATAGACCACCAGAAATTGGAGCTGCATGCACAGTCAGGAAGAAAAGGAGCCATAACACTTACATCTACTCCCCTCCCCACTCAGCCCAACTAACATTTACACACTACACTGCTACACAATCCTGACAGTCTGTCAACAATTGCCAGAAATACACAGACCTCTCAGCTGTACAGAGTCCCACAGAATGTCCAGGCTTTCCCCTCATATATAAGGCCTCTTCCACATAACATGTCTGGCAGTCTGATACATCACTGGGATGATATCAGGAATGTAAGCACTAAATAATCATATAACATAGCTATCAACCTCTTACTGCATGACATCTGGACAGAACCTAACATAATTGTGGGACAGAGGCTCAAAAACAAAAGCATATCTGAAATATTGCTGTTATAAATTGAGAAGGTTGTTGGTGTAACAGGGTTAGTTGTAACATATATTTTCTAAGGGATATGAGGTCAGAAACACCAAATGGATGTTAGCAGTTACTGACTGCAATCCCCAGAGTATGCCACTTATTTTCCAAAAGACAAAAAATGTCTGAGGAACACACCAAACATAGGAGTCCAAACTCTGGCCATTCTGCAGATAGCCCTACAGCTGAGAGTTATGTCAAACACATAACACTGTCAGACTTAAAATCACACAGAAACTCCATGCCCATACCAGCCCTGTTAGACTAGCATTAATCCAAATGTATAACAGCAATAGTTACATTCTGTCCATATGTCTGGAACATTCTCCCCCATTTTGTTGGCCTGTCTCCACAGTTTTGGCTTTAAGAGGTATTTCCAAATACCCTCTGTGATGCTGTTGTTCACACACCTCCATGAAGTTCTCCTTACTGGCAAGGAAAAGGACCAGTGCCCACATAAAGTACTCAGTTATAGGAGTGTATTGCCATGACATTGGCTATCTGAATAACTACACAGCTATTCTGTATGCAGTTAGCAAGTGGGGGACACCAATTGGTGCACAGGCCATCAGCTGCTCATGAGCATTACCAACAAAAGGCAAGCTGCTGCCTATGCAAAACAGATGTACACCCTACACCCTTGAGAGAGAGAGAGAGAGAGAGAAACAGTGAAAAGAAAAAAAAAAACAAGCAGGATATAACCACCTAAACTTGAAAAAAAAAACAGGTATGTCAAACAAGTAAGCATGTAATGGACTGCAGTAGGGGGTATGTAAGAATGGGAAATAGGAAGTTTAACATATATGTCTCAACAAGACTTGCTGTACTGATATATTGCTGACCAGAACCTATGACCATTGCATCTGGGTGTGTCTGCAGTGACATACATTATAGACCAGGCCCCTGAGTCACCCCAGGAAAGAATGGCTCACATATGACTACTACTGGAGTGTGTGTTGAATGATACTGACTTACAATGCTAGGCCAGCTACTGGGATGTTGTACATGCCCATATCTTACTTGTCAACACAACTATGATATACTTGTTTGTCTCAGAAATGTGAGAGCCCTATACATGGTATTTGCATAGTAAAGTACTGTTGCAGATATGTGTGTTGAACTGTATGTGATATACTGAGCTCATACCATTAAACTGTCCAGTGTTATGCACACTGACCATATGTGTGCCTCATATTTGTAGTAATTTACTCATAGAGTTGTGTTTTGTCTGGCAAATCATTGGCAAATCTGTGAAGACTGACATTACAGCATCTCCTTTTTCTTCTGGCTGTTCCTGTTAGGGGTCACCACAGTGGATCATCTGTTGCCATTTCTGTCTGTCCTCTGCATCTTGCTCTGTCACACCAACCACTTGCATGTCCTCTCTCACCACATCCAGAAACCTTATCTGAGGGCTTCCTCTTTTCCTCTTACCTGGCAGCTTCATTTTATCATCCTTTTCCCAATATACTCAGCATCTCTCCTCAGCACATGTACAAACCAATGTAATCTTACTTCTCTGGCTTTGTCTCAAAACCGTTCAACATAGGCTAACCCTCTTGTATACTCGTTGCTAATACTGTCCACCCTCGTCACACCCAGTGCAAATGATAACATCTGTAACTCTGGCATGTCCAGCTCTGACTCCTGTTTTTTTGTCAATGCCTCTGTCTCCAACCCATATAACATAGCCATCTCACTACCCTCTTGTAGACCTCCCTTTTCACTTTTACTGGTACTCGTATGTCATAAATCACTCCTGACACTCTTCTCCACCCTCTCCATCCTGCCTGTACTGTCTTCTTCACCTGTCCTCCACAGTTGTCATTACTCTGAAATGTTGATCCCAATCATTTAAACACATCCACCTTTGCCAACTCTACTCCCTGCATCCTCAACATTCTGCTATCCTCCCTCTCATTCACACACAGATATTCTGTCTTAGTCCTGCTGACCTTATTCCTCTCCTCTCTAGAGCATATCTTCACCTCTCCAGGGTCTCCTAAATATGTTCCCTACTCTCAATACAGATCACAATGTCATCTGAAAACATCTTAGTCAACGGGGACTCCTGTATGATCTTGTCTGTCAACCTGTCCATCACCATTGCAAATAAGAAAGGGCTCAGAGCTGATCCTTGATGTAATACCATCTCCACCTTAAATGCATCTGTTACTCCCACCGCAGAACTCACCGCTGTCACACCACCCTTGGACATATCCTGTACCACTCTTGCATATATCTCTGTCACTCATGACTTCCTCATACAATACCACAACTTGGCACCCTATCATCTGCTTTTTCTAAGTACCACAAAACAACTCCTTTCACTCTTACAGGTACTCATCTGTCACAAATCACTCCTGACACTCTTCTCCACCCACTCCATCCTGCCTGTACTCTCTTCTTCACCTCTCTTCCACACTCACTGTTACTCTGAACTATTGATCCCAAGTATTTAAACTAATCCACCTTCGCCACCTCTACTCCTTGCATCCTCACCATTCCTCTATCCTCCCTCTCATTCACACACATACATTCTGTCTTAGTCCTGCTGACCTTCATTCCTCTTCTCTCTAGAGCATATCTCCATCTCTCCAGGGTCTCCTCCACCTGTTCCCTACTCTCACTACAGATCACAATGTCATCTGCAAACATCATAGTCCACGGGGACTCCTGTCTGATCTCGTCTGTCAACCTGTCCATCGCCATTGCAAATAAGAAAGGGCTCAGAGCTGATCCTTGATGTAACCCCACCTCCACCTTAAACGCATCCGTCACTCCCACCGCAGACCTCACCGCTGTCACACTACCCTTGTACATATCCTGTACCACTCTTGCATACTTTTCTGACACTCCTGACTTCCTCATACAATACCACAACTCCTCTCTAGGCACCCTGTCATATGCTTTCTCTAAGTCTACAAAAACACAATGCAACTCCTTCCGACATTCTCAGTACTTCTCCATCAACACTCTCAGAGCAAACATCACATCTGTAGTGCTCTTTCCTGGCATGAAACCATACTGCTGATCACTACTCCTCACCTCCCTGTTTAACCTAGCTTCCATTACTCTTTCCCATAACCTCATGCTGTGACTGATCAATGTTACTCCTCTGTAGTTACTACAGCTCTGCACATCAACCATATTCTTAAAACAGTACCCAAACACTTTCTCTCTACTCATCATGCAACTTCTCAATTCCCAAGATATCATTAAACAATCTGGTTAAAAACACCACTGCCATTTCCCCTAAACACCTCCATGCTTCCACAGGTATGTCATGTGGACCAACAAGGTTTCCAGTATTCATCCTCTTTATAGCTAGCCTTACTTCCTCCTTGGTAAGCCATTGCACTTCCTCTTCCTGATTCACCATACCCACATCATCCAACCTTCTCTCTCTCATTGTTTTCATTCATCAGCCTCTCAAAGCACTCTGTCCATCTGCTCAACACACTCTCCTCACTTGAGAGTATGTTTCCCTGATTATCCTTTATCACCCTTATCTGCTGCACATCTTTCCTAGCTCAGTCCCTCTGTCTAGCCAATCAGTACAAGTCCTTTCATCTCTCCTTAGTGTCCAACCTGTCATACAACTCTTCATATGCCTCATCCTTAGTCTTTGCCACCTCTTGCTTTACCATGCACCTCATTTCCTTATACTCCTGTCTGCTTTCCTCAACTCTCTGACAATCCCACTCCTTCTTCCCCAGCCTCTTTCTCTGTATACTGTCTTGTACTTCTTCAGTCCACCACCAGGTCTCCTTGTACTCCTTCCTCCATCTACATGTCACACCAAGCACCTTTCTAGCCATCTCCCTTACTAGCTCTGCTGTACTTACCCAGATATTTGGTAAATCTTCACTGCCACCCAGTGCCTGTCTTAACTCTTCCCTGAACTCCACCCCACAATCACCCTTTTCCAGTTCCCACCATTTGATCCTTGTTGCTGTCCTCACACTGCTCTTCTTGATCACCAACGTCATCTTACAGACCAACATTCTATGCTGCCTAACTACACTTTCCCCTGTCACCACTTTACAGTCTCCAATCTCCTTCAAACTGGCCCTACTACATTGGATATATTCCACCTGTGTGCATCTTCCTCTACTCTTGTATGTCACCCTATGCTCCTCCCTCTTGTTATAGTACATATTCACCATAGCCATGTCCATCCTTTTTGCAAAATCCACTACCATCTCACCGCCTGCATTCCTTTGCTTAACACCATACATACCCATTACTTCCTCATCCCCTCTGCTCTCTTCACCAACATGCTCATTGAAATCTGCTGCAATCATCACTTTCTCACCGTTGGGTACAGTCGTCACCATGTCATCCAACTGACTTCATATTTCTCTTTCTTATCCATTGCACAACCAACTTGTGTAGCATATGCACTAACAACATTCATCATTATACCACCAATTTATAGCTTCATAAACATCACTCTATCAGACACTCATTTCATCCTCCAAAAACACTCTTGGAATACTGTTCCTTCAGGATACCCCCTACCTCCTTTCTCCTCCCATCCACACCATGATAGCACAATTGTGACCTGCTTCCAATATGCCTAGCCGTACTCCCCTTCCATCTGGTCTCTTGCACACACAATATATCAACCTTTCTCTGGCCATCATATCAGCTAGCTCTGTCCCTATACCAATCATACTGCCAACATTATAAGTTCTTACCCTCATTACCACACTCCTAGCCTTTCTCCTCTCTTCCTGCCATATAAGTGTTGGACATCCTCCAGGATATGTCTGTTAATGCAAAGGCTACTGTGCTATTGAATGACTCAGGTGTCTTACAGCAGTAGTAAAACAGTGTCACTAATTTTGTCCCATTGTCCCCATGTATGTAAGGTGTCCTACAGATGTTCTGCTCTAACAGGTTGAGAGGGATGACTGGGCAGCAAGAGTGTGACTACAGTGTGACATACTGACACAGAACAGAAATATATATCAGGTATTACCTGTGCACATGTCAGCATGAGTAGGTGTATCTGGCCACCTCATAACAACAGACAAGGGATGCAAAATGTCAGTTAAAAAAGGTGTACATGTTGTACATGTGTGTAATCTTAGTTACTGTGCATCCAACAAAGTAACATTTCTACAGCTACTGGTTATTGCATTGCTCTGACACAGCCATGGATACTACAATAAGCATGATTATTAGTTTGAAATTGGAGAGGTGTCCAACTGTGTTATGACTTTGTGTCCCTGCCTACTACAAACAGCATTGTGAATGCCTACATAGCTGTATGGACTCAGCAATACCTTACTTGTAAAATCAATCTCCACCAAAGTAGAGTAACCCCTTTGCTGGACAGCAGCAATACACAAACCACAGACTTGGTCCCTATATTGGCTGTACAGGACAAAGTAGGATCAGGCACCAACTTGGAATCAAGTCAGCCTTTGTCTGAACAAGCATATGAGGTCTCAGGTGGATTACTGTAAGGCTAACTTTGAGTACAAATTGGACACATCCACCAAGGCCAATCACAAGGCCATCTTCACATATGTCTGCAATCTCAGAGGCAACAAACCAGCTCACCCTGTAATGGTGGTCAATCAGGCCACATACACACACACACAACATAGCTATAGCCAACCTGCTGCAGATAGGTGTAGGGCAAACATCACCCCCCGTGGCTCAGCATCACAATAGGTGGATATTCACAGTGCCCACACCCCTCCCCTCATCACCAATGATCAGGTACATATTGCCTACTGAAAGGCAATAAACATAAGTATCCTTTGGACCTGATAATATCCCTGTCCACATCTTACATGAACTCAAGCATGTGGTCCCAGCTCCATTACCCACTATAGTCACACCAAGCCTCAGCACCATTCACACTCTTTCACATGGAAGATGGCCAATATCATTCCTCTACACAGACATGAATGAGGAATAGTGTATTATGCAATTAACTGGCCCTCATTGGGGGGAATATGACACATCAGGACCAAGAGTGCAATGCAAGCTAATACTGTGCTGATAGATTACAGGGGATAGGTGTGGTTGTGAGTGGTGGCTACTGGTATTCAATGTAGATGTGCAGGTTCTGTATATACTGTTGCCAAATGTATGAGGTCCTATGATGTGTTTCCCTGTTTATGTCTTCCAGGTGCAATGTTGCATCAGCGAATGTCAACTACATACCATACCATACTACAGAACCATGCCATAATGTTTGGCCGGAGCCAGCAACATCTGTGGGAGAGGACCACCCTCTGGGATGACCTTATCCACAGGGTAAATGATGTCGGCCTGCATGCACGTACATACGAGCAGGTCTGACATTGTGCAACCTACCTCATATGCCATGCCCGGCAAAGGGCTGTTGACCTGGCCATGGACGTACAGCCACAGGTTGGAGCCCAGCCATGCAGGCTGCACTGACACCCACTGAGGAGCATCTCGCCAACCTTGGGGCACCCATCCCAGTACAACATCAGAGTACAGACCCCCACATGCTGGAGGTGGGTGTCACCAAGACAATGGAAGAGGAGCGTGCAGGTAAGGCCCCATTGGTGATTACTAGACTAGTGTAGCAGACATACTTGTATCTGTAGAGTATCTACATGCATGTGTCAGGTCAGATTGCAGTTGTGGATGGGGTTTTCTAATGCAGAAAAGTGCACATCTATGGTGAAGGACAGCAAATTGTGTAGTATCGGGGTTGTGCTGTAAATATGCAGATATGCTGCATCCATCCAATACCAATGCCACATGTGAGATAGGGTAGCAGATGTATACGCATGATGTTTCAGTCAGGTATGATGCCTGATGCTGCCATGTGTGTCACTACACTCACTGTGGCCGAATTGGCAACAATATCACATACATGGGCATTTAAGGGACACAGACCACATACAGGTTGCAAACACCTGGATATTCCATAGACATCTGTACAGAAGACTGGTATGGCCTGCACAATGATTTAACATGCTGCATGTGAGGCAGATGCCGTTACCACACTATATAAAGTAATGCCATCGGGAGGTGGTAAATAGGCATTGATGGTACACACATCAAAATGGTATAAGCCACACAGGATATGATCCTCACCCAAATACACACACACAGTTGCCTGTATTGAGATTAGAACCCCTATATATCTAGTTATTATTGCTATAGTGTTACACAGTTATCAGACGTGCCACGGAGCGTATATGATTTCACCTACTCCCAAGGTACTTCTAAGGTGAAAGACATCAGCAGGCCTAGTATAGTAGGGTGATGGGAAGTGTACAGGGTGGTACACAACTCAAAATGGTATAACCCACACAGTACATGATTCTCACACAAGCGCCAGTTGCTAGTATTGACATTAGAACCCCTACCTATCTAGTTATTTCTACAATAATATGACACAGTTATCAGATGTGCCACATAGCTTATATTATTTCACCTTGTCCCAAGGTACTTCTGAGGTGAATGAAATCAGCAGGCCTAGTAAAGTAGGGTGATGGAAAGTGTACAGGGTGGTACACAACTCAAAATGGTATAACCCATACAGTATATGATTCTCACCTAAACATGCACACACCCACACTTAATTGCCAGTATTGAGATTAGAACCCCTGCCTATCTAGTTATTTGTACTATAGCATTATGCAGGTATCACACAAACACTACAGAGCTTACTGGGCTGACAATTGGCCAAAGGTGCTGATAAGAGTAATGCCTTCAGCAGGACTGGTAAAGTAGGGCAGTGGGTAGGAAGCCTATCAAAATACTTCTTCCTACAAACATGCACCCCCCCCACACACACACACATACACACACACATACACACACACACACATATATATATATATATATATATATATATATATATATATATATATATACACACACACACACGCTGGATCTGAAAGTAAAATCTTGCCTACCTAGTTATTTATACTATAGTGTTACACAGTTACTGCATGTGCTACAGAGCTTACTAAACTGACAACTGGGCAAAGGTGATGACAACTGCACAGCTGAGGTAAACTATTACAGGTGACAGAAAGTCTGCCTTCAGTTTTTACCTTAGATCTTGCTAGTTCTTTCTCTGTTGCACTTCAAATACCCTAATAGCTTTGCACTTCAGCAGGTTTTTGTATCAGTTATTCTAGCACACCTGAGAGCCATCAGCAGTAGTTGTTCCTCATGGAATTAGCTCCAGTACTTAGTAGTTATGATTAAACTGCAGTTCTCTGTGCTTTCGCCCATTAACCTGGTGCACTTGGGCATTCTGAGGCTCTGTTGCAACTGCCTCATGTACACAAACAACCCTCTCCTCTAAACTCCCAACACTCAGACTTGTGAGAGATACCCCTATCTCACCAAATTAGAAGATATGCACTCTCCAGTGAAGACTGGTCTAGCTAGTCAATTGGAGAAGGTCAACACCTGAACCACACCAGATGGAACACATAGCCCTGCAGAACAACAACTATCACAGCTCTGACATACAAACAAAAAACACACACCCACCTTCACAGAGGCACTCAGTAGACTATTATCCAAACTGTAGAGACCACCAAGACAGACACCCACTCAACCACCACAACACAACACAAACCACAGGACACATATCTCACCTACACAATGTGCCCCTCAACCTAAGCCCCTAAGGCTAGCTACCTTACCCAATACAGTAATCATAACTGACTCAATAGTGAGGCACAGAGATGTCCCACTCACTAGGCTAAATGTGGAGAAGGAAACAGTCAGCTGTATATCAGGTGCCATAATCCAACACATAACATACCCAGTCAGGTCACTCCACAACGACTACAAGTATCACTCTGTCATTGTCCATGTGGGCGTGAATGACCTGAGATGCACCTCCCTGGACTACATGAAAAGAGACATGGTGGAGGTCTCAGATTACTTGGGCCAGGCAGGTATGATAGTAACCCTTAGCAGTATACTACTGTCACCCAGACTGATACTGCAGTACAAACAACAAATGATTAACTTCAACAAATGGCTTAAGTGTCTGGCATCATTCTCAGGGGATCCACTATCTGCCTGCTTGGGATGACATGATTGACAGACTTTGATGCCTTGCCAGAGATGGCCTGTATCTGTCACCCCTGGGTTTAGAGGTACTGGCTAATTTTCTTGCCACTCCTATAGTGCCCTTTTAGGTTGTGTTCCAAATCAAATTACCACTGTAACAGCTATAAATAAATGCAATCTGAGGGTCATGCTGCTCAACACTAGACATCTAAATCTGAAGATGCAGTCACTAGAAGCACTCCCCAAAATGGAGAACATTGACATTTGTGCTGTAACAGAAACCTGGTTTACAGCAGCAGACAGCAACACTGCACTACCAGGCTATAACTCATTCCACACCTGTCAGCCTCAAAACATGGACCACAGCTCCAAAGGTGGTGGTGTCTCCATATTCGTAAAGGATATGCACACCTCCAGACTAGTATCCCAGTATAATGCATCTGAGATACTTCAGGTACAACTGACATTTGGTAATAGTGCAATCCAGGTCATAGCCTGATATAGGTCCCCATCCATGCCCCTAGACTCGCAATTCACATTCCTCAACACTCTGGAATCTATAAAGGTCCAAGCCAACACTCTCATACTAGGATACTTCAACTACCCCCTCCATAAACTGGAAAAGTACTCAAGCACCAATACACTGGCCCAATGGTTCCTGGAATGCATCAGTTCCAATGCCCTAGACCAGCTCATTCTGAACTCCAGTAGAAGAAGCAACATCCTTGACCTGTGTTGATTGCTAACATATGGGACCGTTGCATGACAACAGTAGTCAATCCGTACCTGGTCAGATCCAACCATAAAGTAATCACCATGGAAATCCACATCTCACCCACACTGTCCACAAAGTTAACCACTTTGAAAAACTCCAAAGCTGACTTTGGACTCCTAAAAACAGAGGTGGCTAACTTCACAGCACCCATGCCAATGGAAAATAGCTGCATGACTGCTGAATCATACACAAATGCACTGTATAGACATGTACATAAATGCATGGAACTAGCCATACCCAACATAACCAAGGCACTCTCCTCCAAACACTGGAAGCCAATCTGGTGGTCCTCTGCCATTAATAAATTGTACAACAGAAGGAAGAAACTGTTGCAGAAAAAGGTGGAGTTCCAAGACTGGAAAAACTCCCTTATTAGCGTCAACAACAACTTGAGATCCCTCATGAAATAATCTAAAACCAGCTATGACAGCAGAAGTGCAGCAAACTCTGAAATACTTACAAAGCCTTTGATCATTATATCAAGAACCTCCACAGCAATACCCAGAAGTGCTCTGAATTACTGCACAATGCTACCTTCTATACTGAGCCAACAGATATTGCCAACATTCTTGCCAACACATTCAGTGCCAGCTTTATCCCTATCTCCCCACCAAGGGAACAATCACAATGTCAAAAGAATGCCAGTCACTGAGCATTACTGCAGCCCAGGTTAAACCTACATTCTCCACTGTCAAGAATACAGCTTTCATGGGACCCAAAATATCCCTGGCCATGTTCTACATGAACTACAAAGAGACTTGGCACCACATCTGTGTGCCCTGTTCAGTCACAGCCTCACCTCAGACTTTGTCCCTCCCAAATGGCACACTGCTATGGTCATCCCTCTCCATAAAGGGGTAGCGACTACAGAACCTGGGAATTATTGGCCCATTAGGCTGATGAGTCTGATATGTAAAGCTATGGAGCACATCATCAGGGACCTGATCGACAAAGATATAGGTAATCTCCTAACTCTGGACCCCACAAAGTTTGGCTTTGTGAAAGGGAGATTATGCCTGCTCAACCTGGTTGACTTTTTTTAGTCAGTCACCATGGCTGTGTATGAAGGTAAGGCACTGCATACAGCCTACATCAATCTGGCCAAGGCTTTTCATACCATTCTTCAGTCAGGAATTATTGATAAACCCACCAAACTAGGCATCAACCCCTATATCATTAGGGGGGTTGCAAATTGGCTCACAGATAGAACACACAATGAGAAAGTAGCAAGCTCCAAGTAAGATTGCCAACCAGTCATGAGTGGAGTCCCACAGGAATCATTCCTGTCCAGTTCAGCATCTACTTCTCAAGAGTCCAGGCCAACACAAAGGAACTCTGGCTTACCAAGTTCACAGATGACTGCAAGCTGGGAGCTATCATTAACTCCACAAGTGATGCAAACATCCTACAGAAAGGCTTTACTGAGACCAATGACTGCTGTGGAAACCATGGTCTAAAGCTTAACACCACAAAATGCATCATCATTCCCTTTGGTAAAAAAACAGTTCCCACTAAGTACTATATTAATGGGAGCTCACTGAACACTGTAGGCATTATAAGGGATCTGGGGACACAGGTTGACAGCAACCTCTCCTTCAACCACCACATTGCCACTGTGGTCAGCAAGTCCTTCTATGTGCCACATCTCATAAGCAAGGGTTTTGCATCCAGGAAGAAAGAGGTCATCGTCTCTGTCTGCTCTTCCCTCATTAGACCAATCATCAAGTATAATGGCCCATTTGGCATGTACCTCACTAGACACCTGCAACAGCTGGAGAAGCCACAGAAGTACCTCACAAAGAGGATTCTAGGCTTAAACACATGTCCTACACAGACAGACTCAAAAGACTCCATCTATTCTCAGTATCATATCACATACTTAGAGACAAATTTTGCTTGACTTACAAAGCCATGTCTGATCCTGTTCTTTTGAAAATGCTACATCAAAAGACATCCCAATCCCTCCACACCACACACTGCAAAGACCTCACCTCATTACCACAATCAACACAACATGCTAGAGGGAGAGGTTCCTCACCCAGAGACTGCATATGCCCTGGAATAGACTTCCCATGCATGTTAAGCAGAGCACCTAGCAGACCCTGTTCCAAAGAAATCTTGATGAGTGGATGGGTAATAGAAAGTTCACCCCAGGGATCACTCCAGTGGCTCTACTTGATAGAGGCACTGGGAACTAATGTAGGGTGACACAATGTCAGGGCACTTCTATGGGCTAGGCTTGTAAAGGCTACAGGGCCATTAGCCTAGTACACACCTATGAAATTATAAGGGGAATGACATCTGCATGACTGATAAAGTAGGGCAGTGGATGGGAAACTTAGCAAAATACCTCTTCCTACAAACATACACACTTACACACCCACACCCATATTTGCCAGATCTGAGAGTAGAACCCCTGTCCATCTAGTTATTTTTACTATAGTGTTACCCAGTTATCACACATGCTAAGGAGCTTACTGGGCTGACAACTGGCCAAAGGTGCTGATAAGAGGAATGACATCAGCAGGAGTGATAAAGTAAGGCAGTGGGTGGGAAACTTATCAAAAATTTCACAGACATACACACTTACACACACACACATTTGTTGGATCTGAGAGTAGAATCCCTGCCTACGTAGTTATTTGTACTATAGTGTTACACAATCATCGCACATGCTACAGAGCTTACTGGGTTGACAATTGGCCAAAGTTGCTGATAAGGGGAATGACATCAGCAGGACTGATAAAGTGGGGCAGTGGAAAGTGTTGTGGATGGAAATGGCCTAAAACTGTTTCACCGACAGCAACCACACAATTCCCTCACTCTTGCACACACACAACTGTCACACACACACAGTTGCCAGTACTGAGATTAGAACCCCTACATATCTAGTTACTTGCACTATATTGTTACATAATTATTGCATGCGCTACACAGCTTATAGGGGTGGTAGGTGTCCAATGGTACTTCTAAGGTGAATAACAGCAGTAGGTCTTGTGAAGTAGGGCAATTTGAACCATACTGACTGAAACAGTCTACTAATATGTAGACCTACAGACACACACACACACACACACACACACACACACACACACACACACACACACACACACACACACACACATGATTTGATATTATCACCCCAACCTCAGTACCATTACACAATGGGGCTCACCTTTTATGCTTGCACATGTGACTGTTTAAAACCAGTATGCCACTGTCCACAGCAGGACATCGCTCTATGCCATTCAGGGTATCCGTGTGTGTGACTCACTCTGTGTGTGCCCCCCTGTGTCTTCTCTATCACTGTCTGTCTCTCACTTCCCCACATCTATGTGTGTGTATGCTTGGCATATATAGTTATCTGTTGGCCATATATATGCCTGTGTGTCACACACTTCAGATGCATATATATCACATATGGGCCACCGAAAGCTAGCTGAGGGTAATCCTGTCTGATGTGTGTGTGTGTAGGGATAGTTAAGGTGTAGATAGCTGTCTGTATGTACAGATATATATACAGAATATAGTCATATAGACCAATGTCCAACATGTCCTGTGATTCTCTAAGTGTAGGAGCATGCCCAGTGTGACCTTGTTGGCCAGATCCTGACAGTATTGACCACACATAGACATAGCTCATTGACCCCTGCATATTGTGGACATGCAACATGTTTTCATGTTTATTGGAGTAGCCCTGCCAATGTGTGTTATGCTGCTATTTCCCTGCAAATAATTGCATTTCTGTGGGTATATGGGGGGCACACCTATCAACTGTAGACATTTGCAGAGACTGTGCTGATATTTGCTTTGCATTTTGGTTCCATTTACCATACTATTGTGCCCTGTTTCGGGGACTACAGGCATATCAGTAAAGACCGCAGGTGAGGTTGTAATGGCATACATTTGAGTGTCAGATGTCTTACCATTCAGAGCCTTACTGCAACTGTGAGACCTGCTGTGCTATCACTGTGTGAGTCTGTAGGGAGGATTCAACATTCCTGCCATTTGTGGGCCTTTGCCAGACATTTCTCTCTGGTTCTGTACAACTGACTTGCTGTGTGGGTCTGAGGGGTGGGTATGGAACCCCTCACTGACATCCATGGCTGTGACCTATGACCCCCCAGTTAGTTGGCCCCACACATCTACTGCAGTGGGATTTGCCACCTTCAGTACTGCTGCATAGTGTTTACAGGCTGGTATTGGGCAGACATTTCCCGGTGTCCAACATAGCTGTCAGTTGTCTGCTGCTATCCCAATAGGCCACCCCATTCCCTTGCATGCATGCAACAATATCATACATATGCTACCAGAACATACTGTTACATTAATTTATTGTTAAGACACTGACTTAACTTGTGCCTGTGGCAGTTGTGTGGACAGTGCTTGAGGGCTGCCTATGTTGGATGCACACAGTACACTGCCTATACATGGTAAGTTACAGATAGTGTGTTGTGTGTGTCATCCCTTTTTATTGTGTGTGCTAGTAAAGAGAGGTGTCAGTCCCTGTGTGCCTACAGTGTCAGTGTGTGTGCTATGCATTGCCTCTTTGCCAAGGCCAGGCCATACTTGGCAAACCTCCATCTGCCTACAGGGGCTGGCTCAGGGGGTTCCTTGTCCGAGTCCCACTGTGCCTGTCAGAACCTTGGCAATGGTGGGGGGCTGTGTGGCCCTTCCTCATACTGTTCCTGCTGCAGCTGTTTCCGCAGGATCATATTGTGTAGCATGGCACATACTATGAACATGTGTGCACATGTGACTGGAGAGTACTGCAAGGCTCCACCAGATATGTGCAGATAGCGGAACATTGACTTGAGCATCCCAAACACATGCTCTATAATGATCCTAGTTTGTGCGTGTGCCTCATTATGGCAGTCTTGAATGGGTGTATGTGCATTTCTGATGGGTGTTATTACCCACGGCTCCAGTGCATCACCAGCATCCCCCACCAGACGGCCATACGGGATGTCCCCCCTGGAAAATACCTGATACAGCTGTGAGGAATGCCAGATGTGGGAGTCGGGAAAGCTTCCATGGCTGCCAGCACACTCATTCATGATAATGCCCTGGGCATTGCACATGACCTGGCAGTTGATGGAGGGGTAGCCCTTGCAGTTTATGTAGAACCTACCCTGTTCACTGGATGGTGCTTTGATGTGGATGTGCAGTCTATCTCACCCAGTACCTCCGGGTATTCAGCTACAAGATGGAAGAGATGCATACTACTGGTCAACTCCTCACGGGTGTGGGCAAAGTATATGTGCTCACCAGCATGTGGTAACATGGCATCCAGGAACTGGTGGAGTACTCTGGATGCAGATGCCTGTGACATCCCCATGATGTCCCCAGTAGGTCTTTGGAAAGTACCTGTAGCTAGTATTCTTAAGGCTACACATACTTTAGTATCCACTGGGATGGGTTCCCCTCTGTTCATTCTGGGTGTAAGGTGAGGCCGGCACAGCTCCACAATTTGCTGTAGTATGTTCCTGTCCACCCTGTGGTGTTCTACTATCTTCAGGTGATGTAGCCCCTGGTAGGTTACCCTGGGTCTGAACACTCTTCTCCTCCTCCTGAGTCTGGGGCAGTTGTCAGCATTATCCTCCTCACCACCATCAGACTCCAGTGCATACTGATGTATCAAAAGGATAGCAGCCCCTTGAATTTTGTCAGTTAAAATTCCCAGGTTTACTCCAAAGGTGCAGAGTTTTTGGGAAAATCCAGACTGAAGGGTGTTTGCATACTTTATAGTGGTGTGCTACAACCGCTGCCTATGTGATTGGATGAGTATGATACATTCCAGCTGCCAGCTATATTACTAATGGCTTTCAGTTGGACACTGTGAGTGTTAGAGACATCAGTGGTAATTTGTACATGATTGCCTTTATTCTGCTGTTGCCCTTTTTTCATTTTTTAGTTGCATCTCCTCCCATTTTCAGCTATGCAGCCACCTACCAGCTGCATTATTGAATGCTTTGAATGGCCCATTGTGAGTTGCAGAGTCCCATATTACTGATTTGTACTGCATTTCCTTTCTTCTGCTATTTCCTTTTATTTCCCTATTTCCATCTTGTTTAAGACCCAGGGCACGCTGCGCAAACCCGTTTAGCTAGTGTAAACAATGCTGAAAGAAAAGGCTCTCCCCTGGATGCGAACACACTGTTTTTTTCACTCAGCTAAGCACAGCTAAGCTGTCTGAGACACACACCCCCCTCGCTTAACTGTGCTTAGCTGAGCACACACATGGATTGTGGAACTCCAATGTGTTTACAGAAAGCATGACACACACCCTTTTCATGTTAGCTGCTCCTCCTGCCTACACAATCGTGTTATAGCACCTACACGGTTTAGTGCAGTTTGATACATCGAAGTTTTTGTGATTCAGTACACTTCCCCTCATTTACATACCCCACTGCCTTAATTCCTAGTTACTGCACTACACCAGAGCCTTTCTCCTGAGCAACCACTGTTCCCTGCCATTGTTTTCATTCTGCATGCTATAGACTATAATGACAAAATGCAGATTTCCCTTAAAATTGCCTTTTCACATTTTGTGTTTTTTTTTTATTTTCGGCATGATCCTGTTTGCGCTCCACTGCCCTATGTTTAAATGGCCGAGATCAGCCAAAAAGATACATTTTTTTTTACAAAAATTAAGCAGTTTTCCATGCCAATGGCCATATATTTGGCCATTGGCATGCCTACACTTTGTAATACATGCTTTTATTTAAGCTGTTATGCCTCCGTTTTATTATTTGCAGAAATGTATTCAGCTACTAACCAAATACATTTCTGCAAATAACACTGTTCCTGCATAGATACCTGCCTACTTGGTGAATTGCTAGTTCACCCTAATTAGCATTTTTCAGTCATGTCTGTGCAGGAACAGTGTAGGCATGCTCGTGCACGTCAGATCAACTGTTTTCTTGATTGCTCAGTGGCCATATTCCATGCAGGAATGGCCACACTGTTCCTGCATGGAATTTTGAGCTTCCTGAATCCCAGGGATAATCTATAACAATGTGCATATACTCTACTCCTTCAGTAATGAAACCTTCATTGGCTATCTTAACAAATACAGCTGGGATATTCTAAAATACCTACCTCTAGATAATGCCCTAACTCACTTTAGCAACATATTCCTTAACATACTAAATGAACTAGCACCTATCAGATCAAAACAAGTCAAATCCAGCCCACACCATGGCTTACAAGAAAAACCAGGCAACTCATGCTAAACAGAGATAAAGCTTAGAAAGCATGGTCTATGAGGCAACATCATAAAAATGGAAATATTTTAAACAGCTTATAGACCTTTTTAATCAAAAACTCAGATTAGACAAAACAAAATGCTTTTCCAAGCTCCAAGACAACTACAAACAGAACCCTAAGCTTTTCTGGAGCACAGTCTAAAGACTATAACACCCAGGCCAAACTACGGCTCCTTCACCAGCTACCACCAACAACTCAGTCACTATAGCTATCCAATTCAATGCATACTTCATACACTCAGTCCTCTCCATATTTAACAACAAACAGCCCACCACCCTTACTATCATAAACAGTATTAATAGCCACCAAAATCATTTATCCCTCCAACCAGTATCTATGTCTTCTATTAAAAAACACCTCCTAAAACTAAAAACATTTTCACACCAGCTGCTGACAGCCTGCCACCAAAATATCTCAGAATCGCTGCAGATGCTATAACATACCCTATATCTATTCTCATAAAATGATCAATTACAGAAAGCTATGCCCCTACCATCTGGAAAAAATCCCACACCATACTTCTACATAATAGGAGAACATCCACTGACATCTGCAATTACTGACCTATAGCCATTCCACCTCCATTCTTCAAAATATTAGAAAAATGCTTTCATTCCCAACTTCTTTCCCTTCTTCATAATAACAATCTCCTCTCCAACACTCAACATGGTTTCCAACCTCAGCACAGCACAACTACCGCTCTAATCAGTTTTACCAAAACCATAAACTCTGAAAAAAACATGGGCAGCCTAGTATCCTCCCTCTTCTTAGACATATCAAACCATCTGACGTGGTTTCACACCAACACCTTCTCCGTGAACTATTATCCACAGGATTTTCCCATTCATCAGTTAACTGGTTCCACAGCTACCTCATCAATAGACTCTAGGCTGTAAAATGGAAACAAAATCCCTCCTCCTTTCTATCTGTCTCTGTTGGCATACCTCAAGGATCTATTCTACACTCAGATGCTCTGCACCAAGTCTACCGTTACTCAACAAGATGACCCAGAACTCCTTTTCCTTAACTGAGGCCTGGCTAGATGACTACCAACTACTTTTAAATGCTAAAAAAAATAAGGCTATTTTACCTAATTCTCCACACAGAAATAATCCTTCAACTTTACATAAGCAAACAATACCTCAAATAAAACAGTTCCCTTCACAAACCTTCTATGTGTCTTAATTGATGATAACTTAAAATATGATCAACACATTATTCAAGCCATCAAGAAAACTCACAAAAATTGGGCTTCCTCTACAGAAACAAACCCTTTATCATTGACTACTCTAGGAACTTTTTAGTAACATCTTATCTTCTTCCTATGCAGTACCCTTTCTGAATAATCTTTACTCCACCTTAAAGAATAAACTAGAGATTTGTTATAACAAAATAGCTAAGTTTGCATCCAGCTTAATAAACCATTCACACTACTGCCTAGCATTGAAGCCACTACATTGGTTCGAATTACATAATTACCTTACCTACTCCCAACTGCCTTAGTCCCCATAAAATAAGACCCAAACCCAACACCTGCCCATCACTGCAATACATTTTCAAACATTAATTCCCTCCAAGGAATCTCTGCTCACAGAACAAGTATCTCCTGCCAGGGCCAAGTCTCATAACAGTGCAGGCAACTCACTTTACTCAACCTAAGTTGCTAAGCACTGAAACATCATCCCACCCACCCTAAAAAAAAAATACCACACACTTCAAACACAACCTAAAATAACACCTAACTTCCTCATGACTATGGCCACACACCCATCCTGAATAAACCCACCTTTCTTTCTGTTTTTTTCCATTACCAATCTCTATCAATCACCCTGACTCTTTCAACTTTCTTATCCATGTCTCCTTCATTTTTTATCTCCACTGCTGCACCCCTAGCTAACCCATATATTTAATCCTGTCCTACTAATATCTCCTTACCCACCTCATCATCTTAGCTATCTACTGTTAGTCAACCTCTCCACTATCAGAACATTTTCTACTTACATTTTTCTTGATTATTTCTGCTTATACCCTTCCTTCTCCTCCTCTGTTTTCTGTTCTTGCTCTATTATATTCTACCTCATTAATGTCAATATACATATACTGAACCTATGTCCATTATTATTGCTCTTATATTTCCAGCTATTAGAAGTTAACATGTCTTACACTTATGTAAAATAATATTTAAAATATATGATAAATGTATTTACTATTTGTCTCAATACTATCTGCAAACTAATGTTAAAATGTTTAATTTTTATTGCTGTTCATAGTAAATATGTATTTTTGTGAAGCTTTTCTCACTGGCCTCTGCTGAAAATCAGACTTATGTTCAGTCAGACCTTTCTTGTAAACAAAAGACAATAAATAAATTCAGTTTTATCTCTGTCTCACATAATGCCCTCTGACCTAACCATGATATCTACAGTGTCATGTTTGGAATGGTGGAATATAAAAAAATGAACAACCACAGGAATCTGTCTAGTTCCAACTCACCACCACAAATGTTGAGGAAAAAATAAAAAACAGAGAAACTAGCGGTCTTAAAACTTCATTGATAAGCTCAGTCACAATAATTTCAAAAAATCTTGAAACCCAAGTAGTTTTTCAAAGTAAAAAGTCTTTATTTGTCACAGACAAGCAATCTGAGCTGAGCTGAATATTTATTACTGTTTGTGACCTTTGGAATTTGTAGTATAATCTTTTGTCTAGAGAGGCCTAGCTGTTTTTTCGTGGGAGGGGGATTCAGTCTGGTCTGATCTGACTAGAGTTACTACACAGGGCTCTGTTTTTTGATAGGATAATTTGTCTGGTTCCTGTTGCTCTACCTTAAATAGCCAGTGTTTAAACCAGTTTGTACTTGTTTGCTGAAAATTGCAGTGAGTTAGGCCTTCTGCCCTTGCTCTGCTGTTTTACAAAAACTACTCTGAGACTAGAAAAGATAAGTGCTTATTTTCGACTGTTTTCTGCGCTTCTGATTAACTAAAACAATATTTGCTGCATATCTGTTTAAACAGTGCAACTGTTTTTTAGGCCTAGTGAATTCAATCCTTACCTCTGTTCTGATCTTGTCTCTCACCCGCCTGCCCAACCGTTGTTGTGGTATTAAAGCTTGGTGACTTTTGAGTTGCCCGCCTCTACTATAAATTTGATATTGGACACCTCCCCAGTCCTATTACATCAGCTCATTCTACTGAGTACAGTGAGATCAGTTGTGAAGACCCACCCTACAGCTTCTTAACCTTGAATTATCTTCTGTCTACTCACTCTCTACTTAAGAAAAAAAAAACATTTGTGCTTGGGTGTTCAACTGCATTTAGTTTGCTGCATTTGTCACTGCTTGTCGGTAGCCTTATACTTTATTTGATCTGTTTTTTACCATTGTGCTTGTGAGCTAATTTATCACATTTGCACTGATTAACTGCATTTAATTACTGTTATTTCATTGCTATTTACTGCAATTCATTACTGTTTAATTGCATTTTAACATTTCATTACTATTTAACTGTATTTTTTCATACTGTGAGTTCTCTTTTTGTCTGTAAGTGGATAATATGTGCTTTTTGTGAGTTTTACTGTGTTCTTAACCCTTAAATTGAGTAGCATAGTCTGGTAGAGGTTTACTGCATCTGGATCTGCAACTGTACTGTTTTTAAGACTTTGTGAGGTATTCCAGCTGCAAAGTTTCCCTTAGTAGCACTTGTGTGATCACCTAGTATTACTACTATTAGTCCTTCCACCCTTTACCTCTTTGCTCTCTCTGGCCTTTCTCCCTCACTTTCTGACAAATATGGATGGACAATTTCTTACACTTTCTCCTGCGACTCTGGTTGATATGGGCATCTTGAGACAGTGTAGCAACTGCCTCATGTACATGGACAACCCTCTCCTACAACCACCTAGGAACACAATTTGTGAGAGATGCAATTACATTAAGAACCTACAGTCAATGCTCTCTCCCTCACAAACTTGCATATCTGGTACTGAGAAGGTTGTCAACACAAACACCACACATCAAACACCACCCACACCTATACAACACGCACCCATATATGCGGAGGTCCTCAACAAAAAAATACCCAAACGAAAGAGATCTCCAAGGCAAAAACACACGTGAACTCCACTTCCCATCACACCACACACCACACATAGTCCACACACCTGTGCCTCACAGCCACTAAGGCCTGAGCATAAACCCAGCATATTAGTCATAGGAGACTCTATTGTGAGACACACAGATGTGCCCCTCACTAGGCTGGATAAGATGAAAGTCATGGTTAGTTGTTTGTCAGGTACCAGAATCTGCCATACCACCCATACACTCAAGTTTCTCAACAACAGGTACTGTTATGACTTTGTCATAGTCCATGTTGGTGTGAATGACTTGAGACATACCTCCCTGAATTATATGAAGAGAGATATGATCAAGCTCGCTGAATGTGTGCCCCAGGCAGGTATGTTCCTAGCCTTAAGCAGCATTCTTCCATCACCCAAAATGATGCCTCAATAAAAACAGAATATGATTAACTTTAACAATTGGCTTAGTTTCTGGTGCCATTCCAAGGGAATCCAGTACCTGACACCCTGGGAAGACATGACTGAAAAACCACTATGCTTTGCCAGAGGTGACCTGCATCTGTCTCCCTTGGGCTTCAGGCTCCTGGCAAAGGCTCTTGCCTCCCCCATAGTGCCTTTTTAGGCAATGTCATGAGGACAAAACTACCAACATAAAAATTTCATCAAAATGCAAATTAAAGGTCATTTTGCTAAATGCTAGGAGTCTAAACATGAAACTGTACTCATTGCAAGCATTCTTAACCCTGGAAGATGCTGACATTTGTGCAGTCACAGAAACCTGTTTCAAAGCTGTGGAGAGCACTCCAGCCATACCAAGTTACTTATCCTATCATGCATTCAGACCCCAAAATCTGGGCAGCAAAGCAAAAGGAAGTGAAGCTGCAATATATATATAAAAGACATACACACATCCAGGCTGGTCAAACAGTATGATGGTACTGTTAACCATTGATAGAACCCATATTCAAATCATAGCTAGCTACAGATTTATTAAGATCCAGCCCTTTACCCTGATCCTGGGAGACTTTAACTATCCAATCATAGATTGGAAGAACTACTCATGCCAAAACACAAATGCCCAGAGATTCCTTGATTCATCAATGCAAATGCCTTGGTCAACACCCCCACAAGAGGTAAAAATATCTTGGACTTGGTGTTAACCAACATGAGTAACCACTTCTGTGGGACAGACTCCCGCTCCATGTCAAGCAGAATACCTCATGAACCCTTTTTGAGCACAACCTGGATAACTGGATGGGGAACAGAAAATATACCCCTGGGATTCCATCTTTGTGCCTGCTGGACAGGGGCATTGAGTGCTGACTTGATGGAACATGGTCTAAATTCTTGGCTAGGCTTGTATGGGCATCAGGACCAATAGCCTAGTAACTTCCTATGATCCTATGATCCTATAATCCTAAAAAACAAAAAATCAGAAATATTTTAACAATGTTAAACATATCAGCTTTTATATACTTAGAAGTAGGTGTGGTAAATATGCATATTGTTTAATTTTAAACCAGTCTACTCATGGCAAACAATATAAACAAGGCCGTAAAAGTGCATTTTAGAACAGCAAGTACCCACTCCTCACACACTGCTACTGATTAGATAAAACTAAATCATAGTTAAGGAAAACACTACCTATCTATTTGCAACCCACATTCCAAGGTCAAGTATTAAGAAAAGCACAACATATATAACATAAAAAGATATTCGGAAAAAGACTTTTAACTAAAATTGCTTTCGGCTAACTAATGCGATAAAGCCTTCATCAGGTCTGTGACAAGAACTAAAATCAAGAAAACACACATAGGTTCATAGGTTCATAGGCTGGTACTAGGTTATCGACCCTAGGGCCTATACAAGCCTAGCCCTGGATATTTCTTCCCACAATATTTACTTCCCTGGACCCCTGTCTAACAGGGTGACTAACGTGATCCCTGGGGTGAATTTCCAATCTCCCATCCAATCATCAAGGTTCCTTTTGAAGAGGGCCAAGGAGGTGCTCTGCTTGACATGTATGGGCAGTCTATTCCAGAGTATGCGGAGTCTCTGGGTCAGGAACCTATCCCTCCAGCATGTTTTGTACATTGTGATGACAAGGTTTAGATTCCTGGAGTGTGTGGCTCTGAGGGATTGGGATTTCTTTAAGTGGAGCATGTCCAACAGCTCAGAGAGCATGTCCAACAGCTCAGAGATTGACATGGCCTTGTATGTTAATCAGAGATCGCCTCTGAGTAGGCGATATGCCACAGAGTATAGCTAGAGTTTCTTTAGGTGGTCAGCATAGGGCATCTGCTTTAGGCCTGTGATTATTTTAGTGAAGTATTTCTGCAGTGTTTCCAGCTGTTGCAGATGTCTTGTGAGGTACATACCAAATGGGGCATTGTACTCTATAATGGGTCTAATGGGGGATGAGTACAGTGGGACAATAACCTCCTTTTTTTTGGATGAAAAGCGCTTAGTGATGAGGTGTGGTACATAGAAAGATTTCCTGACTGTTGTGGCAATGTGGTTATCAAAGGTGAGACCACTGTCCACCTGTGTCCCTAAGTCTCTCATCACACTTTCGGTGTTTAGTGTACTGCCACCTATGTGGTAATTCATGGGTACATGTTTTTTTCCATTTGGGATAACTATACATTTCTTAGCATTAAGCTTGAGCCCATGGCTCTGGCACCAAACATTTGTTTCTTTAAGGCCCTTTTGTAGAATATCCACATCATTTAGGGATTCAATAATGGCTCTCAGTTTGCAGTTATCTGCAAACTTTGTTAGCCAGAGTCATTTACTGTACTTCAGAGAAGTAGATGCCAAACAAGAGCGGTCCCAGGACTGAACCCTGAGGTACTCCACTTGCCACTTGTCTGGAGCTGGATTTGGAGTTGGCTACTTTTACAGTCTGGGTTCTGTCAGTAAGCCAGCTGGCAACCCATTGAGTGAGGTAGGGATTTATGCCCAGCTTAGTAAGTTTATCTATGATTCCAGATTGGGGGATGGTGTCGAAGGCCTTGGCGATTTCGAGATAGGCTGTGTGGACCACCTTACCATTGTCCACAGCTCTGGAGACTGATTTGAAGAAGTCAATCAGGTTCAGGAGACAAGATCGGCCCTTCATGAACCCAAACTGGGTGGGGTCCAGTGTTTGAAGGTTGCCAATGTCTTTGTTTATAAGTTCCATGATAATGCGTTCCATGCCCTTGCAGATCAGGCTCATCAGACTGATGGGACGGAAGTTCCTGGGATCCAAGGTGGATCCACCCTTGTGGAGTGGGATAACTGTAGCTGTGTGCCACTCAGTGGGCATGAAGCCTGAGGTGAGGCTATGATTAAACATGACACTTAGGTGAGGTGCCAGTTAATTTTGTAGTTCATGTAGTAAACAGCCCGGGATGTAATCTGGTCCCATGGATGCTGCATTCTTAGCTTTGGAGAGTGTGGTTTCTACCTGTGTGGGTGTGATTACTGGTATTTGGTAATATTTTGGTATTGAGATGGGCACTTTAGGGGGTGAGAGGGGGGTGAAATTGGCAACAAATCGATCTGCCAGGATATTGGCAATATCCCTGGGATCAGTATATTTAATGCCATTCTGTTTTAGCTCAGAGCAGATCTGAGCATTGCCATTTAGATTCTTGACATAACTATAGAATGTCTTGTGGTTGTCTTTGGAATCTTTGACAATTTTATTTCGTAACTAGCTTTGGAGGATTTTATGAGGGATCTCAGCTTCTTACTGAGGCTGGTAAGGGAGTTTTTTTTTGCATCCTGGGATTTTCCTCTTTTCTGCAGCAGTTTCTTCCTTCTGTTGTATAGTTTGTTTATGGCAGGGGATCACCAGATTGGCTTCCTTTTTTTGGAGGAGGGCATCTTGATTCTATTTGGGATGGCACGATTCATGCATGAGTGGATGTGTTCATACAGTGCCTTAGTGTAGGATTCAGCAATCAAACTTTCAGCTCCCATCTGCATGGGTGCCATAAAGTTTGTCACTTCTGACTTAAGTAGCTTGAAGTTGGCTTTGGAGACATTTTTTACAGAGGTTTCCTTTCTGGGGGGTGGAGGTGGGATGTGGATGTCAAGGGTGATTTGCTTATGGTCAGACCTGACTGAGGGGGTGACCACTGGTGTGAAGCATCTATCTCCCATGTTGGTAATGACCAGGTCTAGGATATTGGAGCCCCTGGTGGGACAATGGATTAGATGATCCAGAGCACTGGAATTTATGAATTCCAAGAACCGTTGGGAAAAGGTGTTGGTACCCGAGTAGTTTTCCCAGTTAATGGCAGGGTAGTTGAAATCACCCAGTATTAGGGTGTTTGATTGTATTTTAATATTTTCCAGTATGTTTAGAAAAGTGTAGTGAGAATCCTGGGGCATGGTGGGGGATCTGTAGCAAGCTACAATTTGGATTGCAGTCTTACCTAGTGTTAGTTGCACCTGGAGAATTTCAGATGCATTGCATTGGGCAACTAGCCTGGAGGAGTGAATATCCTTGGTGAATATGGACACTCCTCCACCTTTAGTGTTTTGGTCTTGGTTTGGTGGCCAAAAACTGTGGTAAGAGTTGTAGCCTGGTATTGCAGGGGTGCTCTCTGGAGTCTTGAGCCAGGTCTCAGTTACTGCACAGATATCAATGTTCTCCATTTTTAGGAGTGCCTCAGGAGAGTACATTTTGAGGTTTAGACTTGCATTGAGTAGCATTACCTTCAGATTTTGCATACTTGTATCTGTTACAGTGGTGGTTTTGTCCTTTGAACCTTGTCTAAAAAAGGCAGTATAGGGGTGGCTAGAGCTTTAACCAGTAGCCTGAATCCCTGGGGTGACAGGTGCAGACCATCTCTGGCAAAGCATCATGGTTTGTCGATCATGTCATCCCAGGCAGACAGATACTGGATCCCCTTTGAATGTCACCAGAAGCTTAGCCAATTGTTGAAGTCAATCATTTTGTCCTTATACTGTGGTATCATTCTGGGTGAAGGCAGGATGCTACTCAGGGCTAGGATCATACCTGCCTGGGCCACATGATCCAAGAGCTCTTCCATGTCTCTTTTCATGTAGTCCAGGGAGGTACGTCTCAAGTCATTCACTCCAACATGGACAATGACAGAGTCGTATTTGTACTTGTTGTGGAGTGACTTGAGTGCATGCGTTATGTGGCGGATCCTGGCACCTGACAGGCAGCTGACTATAATTTCCTCCTTGCTCAGCCTGGTGAGTGGGACATCAGTGTGCCTGACTATAGAGTCACCTATGACTAAAGTGTTGGGTATGTTGTCTTGCCTTAGGGGCTGTTGCTGGGTGGCACACTGGTGTTGTGAGTTATGTGTCACTTTGGTTGTGACTGTTTTTTGTTTGCATTTCAGCTTCAGAGATCCTTGTTGCTTGGGCAGGTTAATGTTAAGGGCCTCGGCATATGTGGGTTTAGTGTTGCTATGTGTGGGTGTTGATGGTGTGGGTTTTGAATACATAAACCACATATAATCATAAACATAATCAAACTATAACACTATAAATATAAAAATACATCTGTTTAATAATATCTAGTAACTATCCATCCATGTGTATCAGTGAGCATAAAAAACTAAGCTATTAACAGCTCAAATGTATTTCTTGTGTTTTCCCTGAAACAGTGGAAAAAAAGTGTCCTTGCTAATCAAATGCAGAGTTTTCATCACTAATATTTTCTTCTCACATTATGCTATACTTCAAATATGTACTTAATTCCCTGTTTCATACACTGCACATCTATTAACTGTTTCATGTACACTGAACACCTATTAACTAACATACATTCTGCACTAGCACAGATGCTAGACTAAGCCTATAATAGTTTACTGGGGCTTGGGTTTACTGCAAGACACTATGATAGGACATGCGATTATGTTGCTCCTTGTAGCTTTAAACAGTGGCAGTTTGATCAACAGTGGTCCTTTATTCAGCTAAACCTTCAATGGCAGCTGGTGACTTCAAATCAAAGGGGGGCCGCAGAAGACAGCTGAATGGCTGGGGCCAACTGGAAGGGGTGTGGCCAACTAGAAAGGGGTGGAGCTATGTTCAAAACCACAAAAACTGGAACTTTAATTAAATGCGCTACCCTGGGTGCCAAACTGTCATTATGAAAGTCCAAGCAAGACAAAATGAAGTGTAGTAGAAAAAAATATTTCAATGGATTGGCTACATGACAACTTACTTAATATCTAGATGGAAATAAAATGGTTGTGAGCATGAACAACTAAATTACTTTTTAAACACATTACTGGAATGCCAGTCAAAATCAAGTATAAAAAACAAGCAGCACTCAACTCAAACCACTTCTCCTTGCACTGCAGTTCTAATTATAATTTATATTCAGCTCTATAAAAGTACCAGGTAACATGCTGAAAGTAGCAATCTCTCTGATAGCCCCACTTGTAAAAATGTTTCTTATCCAAAAAAATACCTGCTGCCTGACAACAACTGTCTACTTGTTTCATGGGGAAAACATGATCAAAGTAAAAAATGAAGAACAAACAAGAAACAAGCTCAAGATAAATTGGCTAAAGGATTACTGCACAGGTTATGGACCACATATGATAGATTGGCATTCTGTTTAGTTTATGGGTGAAGCCTGCAAAGATGAATGCAAGTCTTCAACAAATGTAATGAGCTTCTGAAAATACTGGAATACTGTCCTTTATTAGAAATACTGTCATATGCCTTTCAATACCTAAGGCTTATATGTTATCTAGTTATGTAAATATTCTCTGCATGGCAACAACAAAAAGGCTTTCAATGTTGGTAATTCTTTAATAGTATGCTTATTAAAGCTTGCTTGCATCTTACAATCTCAGGCAAGCTTACCTCATGGTCATTAACGCATAGCTACCAAACACAGAGCAACAGGGCACTGCAACAGCATGCATTTTCTAAATAATAAGAAGCATACATCAACAGTATAAAAATATGATAGAAAACCAGAACATTCTACAAAATCAAGGACAGATGAAAAGCCACTGTCGTATTTGTGTCTACCTTGGATGGGGAAATATTCTGCACACTTACACTGCATAACTGCTCCTTGCCTTGCTTGGACACATCCAGAGTCACTACATGGGGGAGTGGGGTGCAACAAGTATGTCATAAGTTGAACTGTCTCTGGCTGATGGTGATGGCCCTGACACATTTGCCATACCTCTCAACCTCAGAGCAAGAAATCTGGACAAAGCCATACATAGAAGTGGGACAAAGGCCTCAAAATAAGGACAATTTTTAAATATTGCTCTTATACACTTAGAAAGATAATAGAATAGTAGGTCTTGCATTAGTATGAATTTTCTGAAGGGTATGAAATCTGAATCTCAAACGTCTGTCATTATTTTCTAGCTTCAATATTTAATGATTTGCCACTAATTTGCCAGAAAACCACAATTTTATGAAAAACGGACCAAACATGTGATGCAAAAATATAAAATAACCACACAATACAGCTGGGAATCTGTCAAAGAAGGGACACTTTTTAATATTAGTACTGTTAACTTGAGCAGCTGACAAAATAAGAGAATCTACATGCATTTCCGAAATAAAAGTAATCCATAACTCTGATCATTACAGTTATTTATTAATTGTAAACCCTACACGTTTTCGTCCAATATTGCCATTTTGCAGAGGGATTATTAGGGGGAGAGCAACATTTTAAGCCACAATTGGGGATAGTTGAGAGGTTTGGATATGCCTAAGTCTATAAAGTGATTTATTTGCATGTACCTCTCAACCTCTTAATGCAGAAAATCTGGACAAGGTCAAATAAATTGGGGGGACATACAAACAGTACTAAAAATTGCTCTTGTATAAACTTAGACAGTTGATAGAATAACAGGTCTTGCTTTAGCATGCATTTTTCTGAAGGTTATGAAGTCTGAAACTCAATGTCTGTCATTATTTAGTTACTTAATTCCTAAATTATTTGACAGAAACCACACATTTTATGAGGAACAAGCCAAAAATAAGAAGCAAAAATCTATTCATTCTGTAAAAATCTGGACAGTTGAGAGGTATAGTTCAGCCAGGGCTGTCTTTGAGTTTGCCTCCCTTCCCTTCACCCGTCACAAAATCATGGTCGAATGGAGCCCCCCCCCCCCCCGCAGCCATTCCAATGTCCCATTACTTGGCTATTTCACCCCATTTACCATAAACACTGCAATGTGCATACTGCTTTAGTTCTACAATGATTTGGATTTCATTTAATAGTTTTATTTTACATTTTACAGCACAAACACTAATAGACATCTGCTAAACAAAGCAATGCAGACTCACAATGAAAATAGACTTAGGATTAAAACTTCTCTGCCCATGAAACTCACATTAATTGAAACAGCACTGTAACCCACGTTCAAGGAAAATACATTTTGCCAGTGGCATATAAAGATTAACTTTGGGATGTTTTCAAATCATAGACCCCCTGCACACAAAATATACGTATTCTTTGATGCACCTTCCTGATTGTATTCAATTATATTCCTTGTATAATGCAGTACAGTTGTTAGAGGGTGTTTTAAATTTATTGTTTTGAACATTTTTCCAGTAAACAATGAAACAAAATTCATGCACCAATAATTACAAAACTGCACAATTCAGAACATTTCCATCATAAAAGTCTACTCAAACTTCTACAATTCACCAGTATCAGTAAATATGCACAATCTCTGCAGAAGTAAAAGTCATCTAAATAATTCCAAATTAAAGAGATCTGTAACTAATTAAGAGGTTGCTGCTAGCAAACAACTTTATATTTCATTGTTTCATCTACAAATAAAGTGCCTGTTGCCCTTGAGGAATAAATTGCATATGTTACATTAAAAAAATGATAAGCTAGTAATATTGCAATAGGGAATGGATGGCAAACTGATAACAGGTTCATAGTTACTAGGTATCTTTCAAAAAAGAGAATATTCTCAGGACTGCAGCATCCACTCCCTTTACAACACAGTACAGTATCAGCAATGCATCTACTTACTGTGGGAGTAGAACCCACAGCCTTTTGCATCAAAAGCAAGTACACTACCTGTTGTGCTATTAGCAGTGCAAGCAGACTCAGCATAAGCAGCACTAAACTTCTCTTCCCCTGAAGCTCAGCTCCTTGTAAAATCTACTCGACACTCTCAACTGTATCCCTCAACTTTGCAGCACAAGAAATCTGGAAAAAGTCAACATTTATTGGGGGGGACAAAAGCCCAAAATCAGTGACACATTTTAAACATTGCTTGTATAATCCTGGAAGGTTGCTAGAATAAAATGCTGTGTAATCACTATACATTTTATTGTCAAGTCTTGGACCCAGGACCCTGTGAAAAACATTCAGAGCAACATACCAGTATGTCAAATCAGCTGTCCAATGAAAGAGAGAAAGACTGACACTTAAGTGGCTACCATTTAGTGAATTCAGTTCTCACCATAGCTGTCAACCTCTTAGCACAAACACCTGGACAAAGCCAATAATAGGGGAGTACAGACAGAAAAATAGGGGCAAATTTCAAATATTCATCTTATAAATTTAAGAAATTTCTAGAATAAAAGGTTTTGTGTTATCATGTACTTTCTGAAGAATATGAATCTGAAATTCAAATGGCTGTCATTTTTATTTATTTAACATTTGTCAACTGGGAAAGTCTGACTTGGAACAAAGTCAATTTTCAGCAGAGCCCAGGGAGAAACACTCCAGACACATGTCTTTGTAACATGGGAGGAAACAAGCACCCAGGGGGACCCACACAAATGCAGGGAGGACATGCAGACTCCACACAGAAGGCACCTCAGCCAAGAATCAAACTAGAGAACTTCTAGCTGTGAAGCAACAATGCTACCACTGCACCATCAATTATCTAGTGAATTAAAAATCCAGAAACCACAGGCTTCATGAGGAACAGAACAGAACAAAAATATGAGGCAAAAATCTGAAAAGTTTTCACAAATGGTGATGGGTAGGGAATTCAGGGTCTTGCTACCTGCACCCAAGGTGCAGAATTTGAGCCTGATTTATTCTCTAACCACCACCAGGTGTCCTGAGTTCTCTCTAGCCACCAGTGTATATCAACTGGGGTATTTCACACACACACTTGACATATATATGTTGTAAGAATGTAGGAAATGCACTGCTGGATCACTGAATGCATATTAGAAATTTGAAAAGAGAGATGGCCTTAGCTATAGAAACAGATCAGTCCCAAAATATATTTATTTTACCCTGTCACCATACCACTTTTTTATCTTTTTCTTAAGCTGAACAGTAAGACTGGCCGAGACTGCAGAGAATAACTACGTTAAGCTGGGGGTCTAGGCCCCCAAAAGCCATAAGTTTATAGACACTCTATGTACATTTTAGAGCTTTCCTAGTCCCTTGATCCAATGATGCTCTTAAATTTAGTGTTACCTTCTTTCAAGGAAGAAATCAGTTGTTCCCAAGCTTTAATGTTCAAAAGGCTGGCAAATACAGTGTTTCCCAATAGACCGAGATGACAAATGCTTACATGGCTGCAAAAAGGCATACGTGAATTACTGTCTACCTCTCTACACCCAAAAGATAATACTCACTTTCTCTGCACCCCTCTAGTGTTATATAGTGATTAAAGTGAATAACGAATGGCCACAAATAATATATTTAAGTTTTTGCTGTAATTTGTAAACACATCATGTCTCCTCACATCTCCCTTCTACCCCCCCCCCCCAAAAAAAAATAAGGCCAAAGACCTAATCCATACATCCGCAATTGCTTTTCCCATTTTTACACATGGGTTTGGGTGTCACTTCACTAATGATAATCATCTAGAGCCAAGGTTCACACCGCTGGGTGGCTAGTCCAAATCAGAATATACTTTAAATATTGCATTTAAATAAAGCAAGTTGCTAGAATAATAGGCTTGCATTTCTAAGCATTTTCTAAAAGACAAAAAGTGTGAAAACCCCAAGAAACTTACCAAAACATGAGGCAAAACTGGGGACAGTTGAGTAATATCCCACCATAAACAAACAGGTGACCATCAATTATAGCCACTAGTATGACTGCATGCAGCTTAGATATCTGCTTGCGATCAGGTAAATACATTAATAATGGCCCCAAACTGTATTTCAGCTCACTGCTGTTAGAATCATACAGGATAACCCACTACAACCCCCCTCTGCCATCTCAACCTCATAGCCAAAGATTCTGCACTTAGAGGGCTGCTGGAACAAGAGGCTTTACAATGCAAGTATGTGAAGTCTGAAAGTTATATGCCTGTCATTATTTAGTGACTGCAGTACTTAACAATTTGCCAGAAAGAAATACAAATAAATACAAAAAAACATATATTTGAAGCCCTTAAGTCCCTGGTAAATTGCTACAAAAAAGCTTGCCACATTCACCATAATCTGCGTTCCCAGCACACAGTGACCATCCATTCTATCTTTTACATTCACAGTCTTTCTGCTTCAGCAAGGAACAGAAAGATGGCAGATTGGTTGGTTAAATGCAGGAACAGAAAGATGGCAGATTGGTTGGTTAAATGCAGTGACCTTCCATGGGGACTGAAGGAAAAGGATATTTCATTTTTTTATATTAATGCTGACAGACTGAGGACCCTCCTGCATCCTGGACTGAAAGAGAGGTGTAATGGTTGGGGAAATGGCCCTGTCGATGACTTTGTATTCATGTTATGGTAGAATTGCGCAGAAGGTGAGCTCAGACAGAACTGCATTTGAGTTCCTCATGCACAAATGAAAGCCATGACTTCTGTTGCTTGCTCTGTCATTATGTCTAACTGGTGGCACTGTGGTATTGGACTGGGTGACCTGTATTGCAAAATCCCACTTATAACACAAGCAGATGACATGCATGTTACATAAAGCCCCTGCTAGAACTAATGACTAGCAGAAGAACTCTGCACTTGCACAGAATTATAAAGATTTTGATTCAAAAGACAAACAAAGATAAGAGTTCAACAGTACTGTTCATCATGCGGCAGTCCCTGTCATAAACGGTCTCTAGGATCAGTGGGCTTTAAGTTAACACTAGTCCCTTCAAAAAAATCACCCAACCTTAGGAAACAGACTAAAGTATCTCTTCATCTAGTAGTAGCTAGTCCTCAACCAGTGCCCATTGTTATATAGCTAGGAACAGCTTTTGTACCTGAGGTGAGGATTAGATTTTGCATGGCAACTGGGGAACAGCCTCTCTACATTGGCCATGGAGCAGTTTTTGTACATTAGCTGAGTGAGGAACAGCCTCTGGGCTATTCTACAAGAAACATGTTTACTTCTTGGTTAAAGAATGCAATAAAGTTTGGTCAACATGCAACCCTGTGCTGAAAACAGAATCAGCAACATAACCCAATTATAAAACCAGTGTAAAATTAGCCACAATAATTATATAACAATTTCTTTCAAAATAAAACACTTAACATTGCTTTCCAAGTAGCACCTTGACTCACTAAATTACTGCAAAAAATTCCCAGTTTAGCTATTTTGTTCTAGAACTGATTCCATGAAAAACAGCCAAGAGACAGATCCTTGAATTTAGCACTATACAGGAATCATGTTTTTCTGCTTTGCCTTCAGATTGCAGCAGGGCTGTTGCATTAGAAGTACTGCATATATAGGACTTCTACATGCCATTATATTACAGAATCATTTGCTGAGAAATGCTGCTGTTAGGGTTTCAAAATGTATGTATAAAAAGGGGCAATACTTTTTACTGCATTCAGACTTCAAATCTCTTTACAATGGAATAGTTTAAAGAAACTGTAAAAGAAGAGTAAAATAGTTTACGTGTGTGTGTGTGTGTGTGTGTGTGTGTGTGTGTGTGTGTGTGTGTATGAGTGCATGTATTTGTTGGATGAACTAAATTAATTGCAAATTAACATTCTAAAGAAACATTCTGTATCATAGTGAAATTGAGCTATTGAATCTCAAAAACTTCACTTTAAATTTCAAAGAGGAGATCATGGGTATAGGACTTAGAAAATGCCTAAACACAAACAAACACACACACACACACACACACACACACACACACACACACACACCAATACCTTACCTGCATTGGAGTCCTTGCCTTGCAGCAGCTTCTTCAAAGTCCCTGGTTCCACACTACAAACCGAATGTCCTCCCATGAGAGCAGGCAAGCTATCCAGCCTGCAGACATTGCAGTCCAATCCCCTTCCAGTCTATGTGGTTGCAACCGCATAGACTTCTGGGGCATCTCTGTCTGCAATGCAATCTTCTGAATACAGACTGCTGTTTAGCCGTTCGGATTCCTGCACGCATGCGTGCACTTCCGTTGGAGCCGAAATGCCAAGTATGCATGCGTGCAGTTCCAGGATTGTCGTTTGTGTTTGGTTTTCACTTTTTTTTCTGCTGGAGCTGGGGGCTGCAGTCCTGCAGTCCATTAGCACAAGCCACCCCTGTAAACCTTCCACGTAATCGTTTATATTTTTGCCAACATACTTTTGTATCATAATAATGCTTCACTGGAAATGAAACACTAACAGGAAATCCTAGGTTAGTCTACATACTTAACACAAATAATAGACACACACACACACACACATATATATATATATATATATATATATATATATATATATATATATATATATATATATATATATATATGTATATATATATATACATATAAAATGAGACAAGTTAACCGGTATTACTTAGCTAACTTTGAAATAAGCTTACTTACACCCTAAGATACATCTCTGAAAAAAAACAGGCTTTTATGATTTTTCTAAAAAGTTATTTATAAGCATAGTAGAAATGTCAGTGTGAGCTAACACTCAAGACAGAAGTAAAAAAAATGTTTTTTTTCAGCTTAGCACATAACTGTTTTTCCATTTATCTGAGTGATCTCAATACATTTCATATTGCTTTCATTTCTGATATTCAGCAAAATGCACACATTTTTTCATCATATTTCAGAAGAAATTTGATGATGAATTTTTAGCCATCTTAAATGCTTGAATTAGTCCGTATTCTACACAGATTTATCTGCATTGCAAATGTGTGTGTATGTATTGTTCGATTTTCCATACATTATGGAAGTACTTAGAATTTAACGAGTGGATCTTTTTTAAACATGCCTATTATCATGGAATGAGGGTAATATGGCCTGATATGCCTTTAAGCAGATGTTTTTGCTCTTATGTGTAACACCATTTTGTTTAGATGCATTTGTCCTGATCCCCTTTTGCAATAAAACATGCACTACACTCACATGGTATAAGACAACCTTTATTGAACAACATTCTTTAAACATAGAATCAATTGATCAATCATGTAATGTATTAGACACACTACACTATGAATATAACTTCTACATAATGATTTAACAGCAGCAGCATCTTCTACACACCTCTGTCCCACCACAAAATAAGCAGTATTAGCCCAACCACTCACTTACTCTGACTTGCCAGAAGCAGTCTGCAACTGGTCGCTTCCATTCCCAACCAACCACCTTATAAAAATCCAACACAGCACCAGAGGGAGAACAGAAGACAGAATCCTTCTTCTCCGCTAACCAGCCTGACCAAAGCTGCTCCCCATCACATGCTACAACTCCTTTTGCCAAACCATCCAAAAACATTGACAGGTGTACATTGAAAAAATTGAATCCCAGCTCACTTAAATGTATACCATTCTTCGTAAACCACATTGGGTTATTATCATCAAAGTCATTATGACTGATAGTACGAATACCCACGTTTCCCAATTGCCTCAACAACTTAAAATTAACAAAACATCAAGCCTGCTCCAAATCTGTAAAACTGCCCGCATTTCTCCACACCAAACTTAGTACGACTTCAGACCACACAATACTCATACCCGAAAACCTACTGCCTAAACTAGCTAAGTCCTTCAGCACCCTAATCACCACCTGCCATTTTGGAATAACACCTAAATCATTATCTGCTTAATGAACCTTTAAAACACATGGAATCCCAATACAAAAACATATATCCACAAACTCATCCTTGTGCTGATGCCACCTCAGGCCTCTGACACTGTGCCAAAAAACTCTGCACCTGTAATGCCAAAACCCAAGCTCTGATCCATCCGGCTTAATTGCAGTCCACTTTATCACCCAATAAATATAGGAATGACACCACATGACCACAGTTTTACCTAAAAAAAAAAAAATATATATATATATATATATATATATATATCCACTTATAGTGCAACCCTGTAATTCCTATCCACACCTCCACCTAGAACCAACTTAAACTTCATAACCATGACTATCACACAACTAAGTTTAGTCTGTCTTCTCATAATTCTTTATAACTCCACAAGTTATCACTCTAGCAATATCCCCAAGCTTAGTAGCACAACACTATATTATGCACTCTCATATACAGACACCACACATTATAATAATATCTGCCCACAATTGTTCAAGAACTATATAACAGACTAATTCAGAACTAAACACATATGCTCTCATTCCTACTCCAAAAAAACACAATACTTTCTCACAATCATCACCAAACGCCAACATCTATATCACCATTTTAACACCAGGCTCACCATAAGTGGGGGGCATCCACCCCAACCCAGGCCCAAATCTATCCTGTCCAACACAAACTGCTCCAACACAGTTGTCAGAACATAATGCCCCCAACTATCTTCATCCCTGGTCAAATCAACAACAGCAGCAAACCCAACCATCTTTTAATGTTAAATAGTAATATTAGAAGTATCAAAAATAAAATACCTGAACTCCAGGGCACAATAGCACACTACTCCGCAGCCATAGTTGCTTTAACAGAAACCTGGCTAAATAAAAACATAGCTAATTCAGATGTTCTCCCTACTGGCTACAATATCATTAGACAAGACATACCACTTCATAAAGGGGGTAGAACTGCCTTACTTATAAGTCCAACTTAACTTTACGTCAAACACCAAACTCATACCACCTCCCCCAATAATTGGGACATACTTATCTCACAACTTCAACTTCACCCTAAAAAGGTCATCACCACAATTGTGATCTATATTCCACCTAGTAATACACCTACTAGCCTTGAAGACTTCTTATCCAGGTGTTCTTCCACATACTCACAAAAAACCCTTATTCTGGGGGATTTCAATCTAGATTGGTTCACCTGTATATCAGAATCACCAAGTAATCTAATAAATCTCCAGCATCTCCATGGCTACCAGCAGCTAGTCCAAATTCCAACTAGATGTGATAAAAAAACTAAAAGGGAATCCATCCTTGACTGGGTCCTAACTAACAACTCCACATTGTACCCCAACACAGGCAGTCTCCCAGACACCTTAAGTGATCACAACATAATATACCTTATACATAGTAGAACACGCATATGCAAAACCACTAACTATAAATCCACTAGAAACACAAAAAATTTCTCTCCTGAGGTCCTCAATAGTTTACTCTGTAACTATGACCGAACCCCCCTAAAAACCTTGCCACTTGACCAGGCTGTAGCATATTTCAACAAAACATTTCTACAACACCTAGACACTGTCACTCCATTGTGGAAAATCAAGGTTAGAACCTCTAGAAACACCTGGCTCAGTAAATCAGTAAAAAAAACAAACAAATCCTCAAGTCCAGAGACACTGCCTGGCTTTACTATCAAAAAAAAAACAAAGAAACACAAAGCCTAAGTGCCAAGAACTATGCAACCATACGAAAAAATGCATTAGGCTGGACAAAAAAAATCCTACTACACAACATTACAAACTAAATACCAACACAACCCCCAAAAATTTTGGAAAAATGTAAACCAGCTACTAAAACCCACCCAAATGGCTACCCCCAAACCAGCCACCCCTGACACTAAAGTTCCAATTGAAACACAATTCAACTCCTACTTTGTGAAC
The DNA here is from genome assembly GCF_019279795.1 of Protopterus annectens. Classification (NCBI taxonomy): domain Eukaryota; kingdom Metazoa; phylum Chordata; order Ceratodontiformes; family Protopteridae; genus Protopterus; species Protopterus annectens. The sequence continues at coordinate 555,782,442 of NC_056746.1, forward strand.
TCAATTCTATCCTTAGTATCACAGGACAGTTCCAACCTCACTATCCCCCCAATACAAATAACACTAATACAAGCTTTACCCTCAAAACCGTTTCCACCACTTCAATCAAAAGCATGCTGTCCAAACTAAAGACCTCATCAACAGCAGCCGACCTACTCCCCAGCTATTTCTTGAAACTCACAGCAGATGCTATTGCTATCCAAATCTCCACTCTCATAAACAGATCAATTGTTGAAAACTATGTGCCCAAACTCTGGAAAATATGCTACGTTACACCCATACATAAAGGTGGGATCTCCACTGAACTCAGTAACTACAGACCCACTGGCCAAAATCCCAGAAAAATGTATCCATACCCAGGTACTAAAATATCTCCTAGACAGCAACATCCTCTCACCTACTCAACATGGTTTCAGACCTGCCCATAGTACCACTACAGCCCTCCTCTGCTTCACAGACACCATAAACCATCTTAAAAGATAAAGGCCTGCAGGTATCAACTCTTTTTTTGGATATGTTCAAAGCATTTGACACAGTCTTGCACCAAATCCTGCTAAACAAAAGAAACCAATATCACCTATCAAATTCCACTTTTACCTGGTTCCAAAGCTGCTTAACTGACAGGTACTAAGCTTTGAAATGGGAAAATTCTCTCTCTCCTCAGCTGCCCATAACTATAGGAGTCCCACAGGGTTCTATCTTAGGACCACTACTATTCACAGTCTTCACAAATGACCTCCATGCCTCCACACAGCATGCATCTATCACTCAGTATGCAGATGTGCTGCACAAAACATTCCCACCCTCATGCAAACAACTCAACTAGCATTCTCTGACATTGAAAACTACCTTAGCAAAGTCCAACTTATCCTCAATCCAAAGAAAACTCATCTTATGATTATAACCCCACCCACTTTCAAACTACCTATTCCCTGTTTAATTCCCTTTCCTCCCTGTATCTCTTTGCACCCTCTCTCTTACACTCCTTTCACTTCTCCACCCCTATACATCTACCTTTTTGCTTCTGCTTACATACCTTGCCCTTGGCTTCAACACCAACCAAGTCTCTACAACTACCTTCTGTGGTTTCTCCTTACTTGCCTTAGCTCCAACACCAATCCACATCGGTCTATAACATTATATAATTTTTCTATATATACAACACCTCCATTATTTCTGTCTATAACATTATATACTTTTTCTATATAAGCAACACCTCCATTATGTTCTAACTCATTTTTCTTCTTTACCACCTACTCTCATACAAACATACTCTTATCATAATACTACATATCTCCTGATAAAAATCTTCCTTCACTTACCTCTCCCTCCTTAATAAATCTCTATCTACTCTTTACACCTACTTTCCTCTATTCATATTCATATTATATAACAACAAATTTCTTATTTACTCTATTTGATACTTCTTAACTACAATGCCTCTCTATACTTATACAATAATCCTTACTATATCCTTACATCTCTATCTACTCTCCCACCTAACATCACATGATATAACCAACATACCTCTCAAATCAACTCACTCAACATCCACCTACACACAAACTCTTCCAAGTTATTCCTCAATATGTGTTACCATATTTTCTTCAGACATGATTCTACTAACCAAAGTAAAGGTTTTCCACCAACACAAACACTACTATAATTTTCCCAAACTTTATCCCCTCCAAAAAATAAAAAGACAACTGCTGTTCTCTACTCCAAATACCCTTTCTAACTTAATAAAATGTGATGATGTACACCTTAACCCTGGGCCACATTCCAAAATGGACAGCCAACCAAACCACCTAAAATCATTAAACTTTACTACCATAAATATACAAAGTATCAGAAATAAAATTCTCCACTTCCATGCATGGCTAAACTTAATCAAACCAGATTTCACTGCTATAACTGAGACATGGTTAAAATCAACCATTAATAATACTGAATTCCTACCCCCCAACTATTCATGCCTCAGGAATGATAGACCACACAAAAAATGCAGCAGTGTCGCATTAATATATCCAAACATCTATACCATAGTCCCCTACTCAAAACCTATTCCGCAGTTCTCCTCCGCTGAACTTTTAGTTACCCTATTAAAACTTAATAGCCATAAAACCCTCTGCATCATAGTTCTATACATTCCCCCAGTTGACAACATCCCCATTCTAGAGGAGATTCTTGCTTGGTTATCCAAAAATATTCATAACGAAACCATCATATTAGGGGATGTAAACATAAACTGGATAGATATCACCAATCCAAACCTTCCCTCCAGCATAAACCTATTCAACTTTATCCAGCTCGTTTCTAACATAACCAGACCCAACAATAAAATGACACAAGACTCAACCTTAGATTGGATCCTTGTGTCCGACCCAGATAAAATATCCACCTTTGGAACATTACCTAATAGTATCAGTGACCACCTACCAGTCTCCGTCATTCGTAAAACAACCACAACCACCAGTAACCACCACCTAAAACAGACAAGAGACCTATCCCATTTCTCTCCAGAAACTCTAAATGAAATCTTAAGTCACACAAACTGGGCTCCATTAAATACCATACCCCTTGATGATGCAGTTGAATTATTTAATTCAACATTTCGTAAAATCTTAGACAGTATATCTCTACCCAGAACTAAAAGAGTCAAGACTAACCATGCCACTTGGCTCAGAAAATCCACTAAGCAAATAATGTCCTCTCAGGACAAAACTTGGAGAACATGGCAAAAACACAAAAACCCAGCTGACCTGGTACTATGCAAACAACTACATAATAATGCCAAAAGGCAGGTTACCAAAGATAAAAAAGACTACTTCCACAAGCTACAGCACCAACACAGGATAAATCCACAGAAATTATGGGGATCAATAAATTCCCTTATTCATCCTGGTTCTAATAGCAACCATTTTCCTCACCCTGATAAAACCCCTTTTGAGATAGCCTCTCTCTTTAACTCATATTTCATCAATACCATTGCCAAACTGACCACTACTTTCCCCCCGGCAAACCCAAACCCCCTTGGCCTGCAAACTACTCATTCTAAACTTTACTCTCTACCAAATTTTTATTTCTCTCCCAAACCTACAAGCACCATAAAGAAACTCCTTCTAAAACCCAAACCTTGCTCCTGTGCCCCTGACAACCTACCTACTGAATTTCTAAAAATTAGTGATAATTCCATCTCTTACCCCATTAGTACTAATGAAGATGATTAGTATACTAATCAATAGATCGATCCAAGAATCCTATGTTCCTAATATCTCGAAGAAAGCTTATATTCTTCCTCTACACAAAGGTGGCAAAAATTCCGACATCTCCAACTTTCGGCCCATAGTCATTCTCTCCCCAATCTCTAAAATACTAGAAAAATGTGTTCATACCCAACTTCTCAACCACTTAATTAACAACCAGCTGCTTACCCCAACCCAACATGACTTTAGACCTGGCCATAGCACAAACACAGCTCTCATTTCCTTTGTAGATAAAGTTAATCAAGCACGTGATACTGGTCAGATCATCTCTTTACTCTTCCTTGACCTTTCAAAGGAATTTGATACCATTTCTCATCCCATTTTGCTCTCTAAACTCAATGATCTAGGTGTCTCACCCTCAACCCTGAAGTGGTTCTCTAGCTATCTCTCTGACAGATACCAGTCAACCAAATGGCTACAATCCTTCTCCACCTTCCTAAATGTCTCCACCGGTGTTCCCCAAGGCTTCATTTTGGGCCCCCTTCTATTCAACTTATTCACCAACAAGTTCCATAACTCACTATTCCATGCAGATGTAATACAATATGCCGATGACTCAGCAATCATTTGCATTGCTAAAACCCTTCTGAACTTCTTCTACTAATACAAAATGCCTTCACATCCACTGAAAAATGGATTGTCAAGAAATCACCTCGCTTTCAACCCAAACGAGACCAAGCTGATCCTATTCACTCCCAAAAAAAACAACCCCCGTAAACAGGGCTGAATTCTCTATCCACTCCCAAAATAACACTACCATAGAAGTAGCCTCCAATACTAAACTGCTAGGAGTCACTATTGATGAATCCCTAACATTCGATATCCACATACTCAACAACATTAAAAAAACTCACCAGAAACTAGGCACCCTCTATAGTCATAGCAATTACCTCAATAATAATGCTAAAAAGACTCTAGCCTCAGCCTATCTTCTCCCATCCCTCCTGTATGGTGCCCCCATCCTCACAAACCTGCACTCTTCACTTAAAACTAAGCCTGACATTTGCTACAATAAAGTAGCCAGATTTGCAACAAATGCTAGATCCTCTTCTCATCACTGTTCCTCTCTGCATCAGCTTAACTGGCTAGAACTCCCACTCCGTCTCAACTACCTCCATTTAACTACAGCTCATAAAATAATATATAGACCAAAAGCCTGTCCATCTCTCTCCTCCATATTAACTCTGTATCATCCAAATAGACCCCTTAGATCAGAAAACAAAATACTACTGAAGGTTGAAAAACCCCAACTCCCAGCTGGTCAAATGCTCCATTCCTTCACTACCTCCAAACTTTGGAATAACCTCCCTACCTCAATAACCTCCATCCCAGCCTCTGCTCTCTTTAAAAAATCCCTTAGACAACACCTCTCTTCCTGCTGGGTATGCCCATGCCAAAAATAACATCTGTTTCTTCCCCTTTCTCCCCTCGTACCACTCCTGCTTATTAGAGGCTAATATGTAGACAACATAAATAGTTCTACTGCCTTACCTAATATTGTTGCTCCACTATGCTTATGCAAGTATTAACACTTGTATATATGAAATGTTTCCCTCTACTACACTTGTGTGAATGTTAATACTTGTATATATGAAATCTTTGCCTCCTCTTCATGTAACTACTATGGCCTAAATATGACTGTAAATACTTGTCGAGGTTGTTTCTATACTACCATAAAAATGTATGTTTAATTCTTTGAATCTGCCAAAGAAATTCTACATTTATATTTGTTTAAAAATGTAAACTTTATTTACTTATATGGAGCTTTTCTCTCCGGGCCTCCACTGAAAATGGGCTCATGTTGGCCCAATGGACTTTCCCTGTAAACAAATGCAATAAATAATAAATAAATAAATAAATAACCAGTTCTAACAAAAAAACTGATAACAGTCAATTCACTATCTACTCCACAAATGCTACTCCAATCGCTCCAGTGGTACAGCCTAAGCTATTGGGAATAACCATAGACTCCCACCTAAAATTTGATAGTCATATCAACTTAATTATTAAAAAAGTACATGCCAAACTGTGATCACTCAACCGTATCAAACCCTTTCTCACCTACAACACAAGATCAGCCATTGCTCACTCCCAATTTCTATCCACCCTACTCTATGCACCTCCCATTCTGACTAATCTCAACAAAACTGAACTAAGCAAAATGGAAGCCTGCTATAACAGAATTGCCCACTTTGCTGCAAATTGCTCATATAGAACTCATCACTGTACTGCTTTGAGACAGCTCCACTGGCTTGAACTGCCCAACCTCTTAACCTACAATCGGCTCTGCGTCTGTCATTCTATCTATTACATCCCCAATAAGTGTCCTGCCCTCAAAAACCTAGTACAACATCACTCAGCCAAAAGGCCTCTTAGATCATCAAGCAAACTAATACTAAAAGTCATCAACAGCTACAATAGCTTTGGAGACACAATATATAGTAGTTCAGTGGCTAAAAAATAGAACTCTCTTCCCACTAGCATACAAAACACATTGTCCAAAGCCTCCTTTAAAAACATCATTAGGCAACATCTCAAGCAAAATTGGCAGTGCCATGACTGCTCCCCAGGCTAGTGAAAGTGGATAAGGTACTCATACTAAACCTAGAGCACTTGATAATAGTTTTCACTCTTACTCACAAACACTGGCTAATGTACAGTGTATGTACTGTACCTGTGTACTATGTATGTATTCTACCTATGTTTAAAATTTCAGCTGCACATCACAAATCTATTAATTGCCTTTATTTTTTAAATTAATATTTTCTTGTTTGTTCTCTGCACTGTAACTGTTGATGTGCTGCATACCACTGTAAAAGCATATCTATTGTAATTTGTGTGTATACTGATCATGTCTAAATATCTAAATGTATCTGTAATTTTTCTATGTGGAGCTTTTCTCCCTGGGCCTTTGGTGAAAAAGGGCCTTTTCGGCTCAGTCAGACACCCCCGGTTAACAAATGTAAAATAATAAATAAATACATTTAAAATCTGTCCTTGATTTTGGGTCATAGTCCCCCATTTTTTCTTTGCTCTGACCCTGATTCTTGAGTAAAAGGCAGACAGGTACATATGGGCACTGGGCAGTGGATGGTTTTGCAGGCTGGACTGGTCCAGCAACTGAGTGTTTGTGTGAAATTTATTTTCATTTAATTACTAGGGCCCTTATGTTATTATTGTTTATTTTAAATTTTATTACAACCAGACATTTGAGTGGTTTATTGGCACAGCTGATTATCTGGGCTATCTGTGGTTAAAAATGATCAATCTGCAGTCATTTATCTATTTTTACAGGACTGGTGCACATTTGACTTTTTTTATTATAGAGAGACATCTTGAGGTGTGTACAGTAAATACAGTGGCTGCATTTGATGGGTACAGAGGCTGTCTGTGAACAAAACTTGACTTGCCTTTAATATTTGATACTGTTAAACATTCACTGATTTGGAGTGACAGGAGCAGTGACACACAGTGTTTTGTACTTGCTGAAATCATTGTTAAAATAATTATTTCCAGCAGCACAGCTAGGGTGGGTTAAAGAGGGCAACTGCCTAGGATGCAAAGTGTCAGTGGGCATGATCACCCAATCCTGAATGTTCTTTAGTGCATACAGGCTTTTATGTATATGCCAGTACTGCACCTGTGGTCAAAGTTGAGTGTTGTAGTGTTTTTTGTGTAGTCTAAACTGTAGCAGCTCCTTGCTATTTACATGTATCTGGCTACCTGATGCCAGTATAAGGAGCGGGCCTTTTTTTTTTTTTTTGAGATACCACACAACTGAAGAATACAATCACTGGTGGGGAGCCAGTAGGGGCATTAGCCCCAAGCAGTAAAAACCCAGCTATACCTCTGATTATTGCTATGGCTTATGCTTGTATGTATGTGTGGCAGGAGTTGTAGTGTATTTAAGAGCAACAAGTTGTCCACAATCTGTTTCACTTTCTTTAACAATCTGTCTTCACTATTGTAAGTAACACAACTAGGGTGCATGTAAAAGCAGTCTAGCTCTGGTACAGTAGTGGAGCATGTTGCCATCACACAGCATTTGTCTCACTGACTGAGATCTGGGCTGTGGTTTCTTCTGTGTGGAGACTGTAGGCTTTTTTGCCTCTCTGTGGGTTTAATCCAGAGGGGTTTGGTTTCTTCCAACATCAAAATGTCATGCTTTATGTGCATTAACATTTCTTCAATTTGCTTGTTGATAAATTTGCAGTGTGTGTTTGTTAGTGCTTTTTGTAATGAACCTAGCCTGTCAGAGGCATTGTCAGAGCGTATGTGCACGTGTACACGTGTGCGTCTGCCTGTGTGTTTATGTGTGTGTGTGTGTGTGTGTGTGTGTGTGTGTATGTGTGTGTGTGCGCGCGCGCATGTGTGTGCATGTACATATGTTTGAGTTTAAGAGAAACAAAAAATAATGTCACTGATTTTTGATCTTTGGACACATACACAAGATTGGCAGGTAAATAAGTCTTCTGGGTATGACAATGTCTCAAGTGGCCAAAGTGTTTATCGTGTTTCAGACTCCTGTAGAAGCTAGCACGAGAGGATGGGAATGAGCCTCTGCTATTGATTCATCCATCCTGTGGGGCTGGGGGTTGGCTGTTCTGGTTTGAAACACAGATAACATGTAGCGAGAACATGAGTTGTTTACCCCATGCTGCAATGTACCAGTTGCTCTGTGATCCGAGAGGAATTCAGTGTATAAAGTCAAGCTTCCCCTTGGAGGGCAGCTATAAGACAGCTCAGAAGAGCCATCATAGGGACAGTTATTTATATAAAATATTATATTAAACTGTAACTAAAGAATTAAAGTTCAGACTGTTAAATAGATATATAAACTATTTATTTATTTAACATATGTTTACCAGGACAGTCTGACTTGGAACAAAGCCAATTTTCAGCGGAGGTCAGGGTTAAAATGCTCCAGATATATGTTTTTGTAACGTGGGAGAAAACCAGAGCACCTGGATGAAGCCCACATGAATGCAGGGAGGACATGCAGACTCTGCACAGAAGGCACCCCAGCCGAGAATTGAAGCGGAGAACCTTTTGCTGTGCGGCGACAATGCAACTGCTGCATCGCTGCACCATCCGATTGAATAAAAATTGTGGGGTTTTTTTGTCCTGCAGAAACCTGAAGGAACTTGTAGTCATTTGGAGAGGGATATTAAAAAATGACCGCTCCACGTATGTGTGCACATGCACGAGCGCACGCACACATGCTCGTGTGTGTGTGTGTGTGTGTGTGTGTGTGTGTGTGTGTGTGTGTGTGTGTGTGTGTGTGTGAGGGTATGTGGGTGTGAATGTGTGGGTATATCTTTTGCAGTGAGGGGGGGGGGTATGTGGCTATGTTGGGACTGTAGGACCTGAACTATACAAAGGGATAAAATGAGCAGTGCAAAGCTACTGAGCTGAATCATTCATTACCATGCAAATTCCCCGATACTGAAATGTTGACCTTGTATGAATGTGCATGACTATAAATCCCAAAAAATGCAGTGCTGCAAGTTAACATTTTGGTGCAGCACTAGTTACACTACTGCATAGACTTCTATGAATCTCAGCCTGTACCAACTTAATACAGAAACATTATAAAACTTTAGGTTTTGTAGTTATCTTGATTTATACATTTTATGAGTCTTGTCTATGATCATACCACCTGAATGTTCCCAACTTCATCTGCATTGAGCTTCTGAAACCTACATTACTTGACCATCTGTATAAACAGGTTTAACTACCTTCCAGAAAATTAACGCATTTAACATAAATACATATTTATGTAATGTGCAATAAATAGACAAACTAGTAAACTGATAGCTAAGTCAGCCCAGACTCTACTTGGATTGGGAAGTAAACTTCCTTGGTATTAGTCACCTTGAAATATGTTATTTGTATGCATTCCCTGTGACCAAATTCAAACTCACCTCAATAGCCTGTGATGTTTCTTTTCTCTTTTTTTCTGTTTTCTCCTCCTAAACAATTACACTGTTCTTCATCTGAGTATGTATTCAAGTTGTTAAAAAAGAGATGCTCCACTTCTAAATAGTGGCTGGTGCCTTTTATTAGACTCTAGCCTGAATAGTCTGTCTAAGCAATTTATTTTAACATACAGATAAAGTCATTTGTCCAAACAAACTTTAGAATCTGTGAACAGAGATTTTAGCTGAGATGTGACAAGCAGATAGAAGTGACCTGTCTTTCAATCGAAAGGAAAGTGCTCTGTGTTGTATTATTCAGTAACACTGTATTAATATTTAATAAGCTTCTGAAAGAGCAACAACAATCATTTCATTCTTAAAGTTCAAGCAATGACCTTACTCTGAACATGATAACTGAAATGAGCGTTTAACAAAAGAAGACAAATTTGAATTCAGGTTTCTGCTAAAGCATGTATCAGTACTGAGTATATGTCTTAATGGTTATATTCTTTTTGATGAATACCTTATTAAGTCATAACAGACAACTAATGCCAATTATAAAAATAGGCAAAAAAAATCAATGCTGTTAACTGTATTAATGTACACATGATGTCTATATTGCCTTTGTACAAACCAGTATTTTATTGTCATAGCTTGTTTTCTAGCCGTTTTTATACTTTTATGCCACAAATCATTTTATACAGAAAGAAATGAATAACATAAACTATTATTGTTATGTAATTTACTGTACCACCACTCAATACTCTCGGGCCACATAAAAGCAAAAAAGCATACAAAAGCTGATAATGCACAAAAGAATATTTGTTGGTAGTTAATGTACAATATGAATATATTCAACTGAAACTACTTGGCCTCTGCTTCATATATGTGTATATATGTATGTATATATATATATATATATATATATATATATATATATATATATATGGATCTATGTCAGAATCTCAAGTTTTCTGAAAATCGAACTTCATATTGTGGACACAATATAATTAAGTTTCCGAAAACTCATATTTCCAAAAAAAACAAAAAATCTACTATACCTTTTACCTACGTTTCTGAAGGGGGGCAAATCCCCTGCACCCCTGCATATTATATATACCAACTCCAAGATCACACTACAGTGAAGAGAAGGGCAAATTCTCCCATCCTCACTGCACCACGATCTCCATTAAAAGCTTTGAGTTTTTGGGAACTCGATCATATCATTCTGACAATATGAATTTCGAGTTTCTGAAAACACCAGCTTCTGAAGGGGACCCATATACACATGGGTATGCTATCATAAAAATGGTAGATAGTCAACAATCAAAATGTCGACAAAAATAATTTAAATATTTGACTGCGCAGTGTCAGAGACATAACATTAAAGCATGCAAATAAAAAAATATATATTTTTTGCAGGGGAGAGCAAGCTCTCTGTACATCCCAATTCCCTGCTAATTAAATAAACACACTCCAAGATCGCACAACACCAGGAGAAAGGGAATATTTCACCAAACCTGGTATTATAGTGTTCATGCACAAAAGTCAGGACCTTTCCTGTTTATCATATTCAATCAGTGGATGTGTGTGTGTGTGTTGGGGGGGGGGGTGCACCTGCAAAAAAAAAGTTTTAAGGTATGCTTGGTCTCAAATTTCTTCACTCAAATGTGATTCTAAAATTTTCAGTCATATGTGTTTTCAATCCAGTTTTTTCAGTCATTTCTGATTAGTGACATTAGATTCAGTCAAAAGGAATACATTCATATATATATATATATCTATGTATATATACCTATATAGATATATATATATATATATATATATATATATATATATATATATATATATATATATATATATATATATATATATATATATATATATATATGTGTGTGTGTGTGTGTGTGTGAGTGTGGGGGGGGTATATGTGCGTCTATATATGTATATAGATATATACAAATATAGCTATATAGAGACACATACATATATACACACACACACACACACACACACACATATATATATATATATATCTATATCTATATATATATATATATATATATATATATATATACACACACACGCACACACACACACACACACACACACACACACACACACACACACACACACACACACACACATGGGTTCCCTTCACATGGTCGACATTTCAGAATGCCGACATTCATATTGCCGAGGCCATATGATCAACATTCGAAATGTCGACCATGTGGAACCAGCATCTCCGTACAGTGCGAAATTGGAAGATTTCCATCTTCCACACTGTAGTGTGATCTCGGAGTTGGTATATTTAAGTTCTGGGGAGTGTGGTGTGTGGAACCCCCCCCATGTGGGTGCAGGGGGCATAGCCCCCCTGCTAGCAGTGTGAAGGTAAAGTTTTTTTGTGTTTTTTATTTTTACTTCTATGGTCGACATTTCGAATGTCGATCATATGTTCTCAGCCATATGAATGTCGGCATTCTGAAATGTCGATCATATGAAGTAGATCCATATACACACACTTGTAGTTCATATTAGTGAAAATTTAATAGAGTAATTGTTCTTTTCTCCTTGCTTTGCTGGTTTAAGAGACTGAATTATCTTATTCCCAGCTGCTGTATCAAGATCATGGCAAAGCAAAGACTGGTATTTTGCCCATTCCCTATTGTTACAGGGTCTTGGAGTTGGTGTGTATGATTAGCACGGGATGAAAAGAGAGGGGATGTAGGGGGAGGGTTGTTTTATGCTTTTTTTTCTGTGTTTTGTACTTTGATCTTTTTAGAAATCAGTTTTTTTTTGTTCACTCGTGATTATTTTTATATATCATATATGAATAAAATATATTTTATACAGGTAGATAGATGTGTGTATGCATAAAAATCTATACATATACATGTGCGTGTGTGTGTGTGTGTGTGTGGTTGTGTGTGTGTGTGTGTGTGTGTGTGTATATATATATATATATATATATATATATATATATATATATATATATATATAAACTTTAGAAAGCCTTACCCTGGGATTCATTAACAACCATGTAGGTGCTGTAATACACCTGCAAGATGTAAGCATCTTAGCACAGCACCGCTAGTTGAATATGCTGCTCATCATGCATACAGATTTGCAAGGACCTTTTCATGGCCAGCAAGAGTGTTTACAGCCACGGAAAGGTGCTTTCATGCACAAGCACACAATGTAAACAAAACAGCTCATGTATAGGCAGTGCTCATAAATGAGCATGCTCTGTAGCCCAGACCTGTTATGGACAAGTACAGAGAAAGAATACAGAACAAGGTGAAGTGAAATGGAGGAACTGGCACACTAAATTGTGTTATAATGAATATATAATGTTGAAAAGGGGAAATGTTTAAAGTGGAGTTATATCCCACAGGCAAACATGACAAAAGTGTATGAAAAGCATGTCTGACATAAGTACTGCAATGTTGATGAAATGATAATTAATGTCAATGACAATCCCGCAGTTACGCAAATAAAAACGGATATACTAATACTGGATGTGACAGGGACATAAAGCTTCAGTGTAACAAAGGATAGTGAAAATGTTATATACATGTTAATTAAATGCTGACTTAAGATAACATTTAGCAAGGGCAGAATATACTTTAAGGGGTGAATGCAGAGAATGCCATTATTGCATATGAGATGTATATACAGGGAATTTATATATGCAAGCTGACAGCACTGCTGTATTATCCATCTTAGCAAGCATACACAAGAACTAAAGGACCTTACAGCTGTAATGTCAGGTAAATCAGAAATTAAAATGTTTTTGCAAAGAAATTACAGTAGCACTAGTAGGAAAGGTGTTCACCACATATGAGCATGTAATAGACAAGCAATTGTTTTATGGTTATGTAACTGCTAAATGCCAATCTAATAACAAACAACATACATAAGTTACAAATGACATGACAGAGTGGATGACATGTCAGGAGCCCAGTTTTGAAATTGCTGATTTGTAGACGTGTCTGACATAGTAACACTGGGCATGCTCACATGCAGTTATAGAGAACAGTAACATAACAGCAATTCAAAGGCAGCAACACAATAGAAAGGGTTGTAACAGAGGAGCTATCACAGTTTCTGGTGAACAGGCAACATTCCATACAGTAAAAATCCCTTTATGGAATCACTCCTCTACCATTATGCTGTGTAATGTGATGAAAAGAATTAAAGTATTAAAAGACATACCCAGAGGGAGACACATAGGTCTCAACCTGCTAAGAGGCCAGTGTGGAACATAGACCATAGCAAAGTGTGACAAATGGTCAGAATGTGGAACACCCTGATTTCACACTGAATGAAAAGCATACCTTGGCTATAGCCATGGCCTTTCGACCAAAATATATGTGCGTGCACACACACACACACACACACACACACACACACACACACACACACACACACACACACACACACACACACACACACACATTCACCCTTGTCATACTTCTCAGATATCCAGAATTTTTCATAATGCCCAAAATTTTGTCTCATATTTTTGGTCTGTTCTTCATAAAATATGTAGTTTTCTGGCAAATCATAGAGGAATGAAATAAAAAGACAATGACGGAAATTTGAGTTTCAGACATCATATCCTTCATATCATGTATGGTAACAAAAAACTGCTATTCTAGCAACTTGTTAAGTTTATAAGAGCAATTTCTAAAAATTGTCCCTATTGCTGTGTCTGTATCACCACATTATGTTTCGCTATTGGCTTTGTCCAGATTTCTTACTCTAGGAGATTTTGAGGCATGCATTTAAAGAGAGGGAAAAAGAAGAAAATAGATTCATTTTAGCTGCTGGTATTGCAGTTATTTACTTTGGTACTGTTTTCCTTCTATTTTATTTTTTTCTCCCTCTCTTTAAACTCAGTTTTCCACAACCATTCCTGGTACATGAATGGTCATATATTTGGGAGCTTTCATTGGCTCCCATCTTCAGGAACAATTATTTGATTGATTTGTATACTACAATGGAGACTGGCTGTAACTACAGAATAACAGCCAATCAAATACTGTGTAGCACAGCCAATACTGTTCAATGCAGAAGAGTGGAGTAGTTATTTGATTGTTTTTTATACTGCAATGCTGATTGGTAATAATTGCAGTATACAAGCCAATCAAAAGCTGTGTAGCAGAGCAAAAGCTGTTCAATGCAGAACAGCAGTACAGTTGGTTCTCTTATGGTTGAATGCAGAGTGTTCCACAAAATCCAGAGCACTTGGTTGCTCAGGGAAGACATGTGAATAGGTAATCATTTTCAGACACATAACCAGAACAGTTATCAGAGAGAGATACATAACAATCATGGTCACTACAGAAATGCATGTATCGGTCATGTAAGGAAGACCACCTATGAACTGCTTACAACACTTTACATGTGTATTGATGACCTAACTTGTAGGAAAATGCCTAAAATAGGTGGTCCTTTGGGTGTTCCATTGTGTGTGTGTGTGTAAGCCATTGTTGTCTGACACACAGATGTAAACAGATTCAACCCCCTGCCAATTATTAAAGGCTTTCTTCAGACCTCTACATTGACTGCATAAGCCACATCAGCTAGCAGTGGAGGATGTCACAAATAACTGAATTGAGTATGTGTGTTAACACAGTTGGCATGAATATAATATGAACACTTGGATTAATTCACAATGCTGGAAAGAAGCAACAGATCTTATGTCCACACAACACTGAGCATTGCAATTTGACTGCTTCTTTGACAAGGTAGCTGTTTCCATCATGTAGGACACACACTGTTCCAGAATTGAACTTGAACCACAGTCTATCTGTGGAGGTACATTATACAGGCAAGTACTCAATGACTGTGCCACAGTAGCACTCACAGCACAACATGACTCGAATAAACTTTTCACTGCCATGTGATCATAACCAGTGATGTATATCATGTCCAACATAAAAATAAATATCAATAACTAGATACAATGGTGTTTATGAGGGTGGCCACAGTGGTGCAGTGGTTAGCATTGCCATTTCACAGCAAGAGGTTCTCCGGTTCGATCCTTGGCTGGGGTGCCTTCTGTGCGGAGTCTGCATGTCCTCCCTGTGGTCGCATGGGTTTCCTCTGGGTGCTCCGGTTTCCTCCCACATCCCAAAGACATGCTTCAGGTGGATTGGACACTCTAAATTGGCCCTAGGTGTGAGTGTGTGCATGTGTGTGCCTTCTGTGGAAGGTTGGGCGCCGGGCTGGCAACTCAACACCGTAAAACTCCACTGCCAATCATGAGCAGACAAGGTGATCTGTTGTGGCCACTGCTAACCGGGAAAAGCTAGAAGAAGAAGATACAATGGTGTTTATGTAACATCAGTATATTCATATAATGTTGCCCCTGTCAGGAAATGAACAGCAAGCCATGTGACTCTACTGACTAGTGACATCTGGATGAACTACAAGCACCACATTGGAAGTCTTAAAACTTTTATGCAAACCATCTATGCTAACTTATTGCATTGGATGTATGTGTGGTAAACAATCTCTGAGATGAAAGGGATAGTGGAGGACTCATTATAACTGTGGTGGATTCCATTCATGCATTACAGTATAAGGCACAACGATGCTAACAAGTGCAGAATGTGGATGCTGAACATATGCGCATTTGACAGCAGAAAATACATGATATTTTACAAGAAGAATGCACCATGGTACAAATGTCAGTACAAAAGTGAGATATGCTGTTTTGTGAAGGCATTAAATCATGTTATTGCTGCAAGGGATATGTGTTCCTGCACGTCTCAGCAACAGATTTTGTGTTGTCTCATTCCCTCGTGACAGAGGATAACAGTTTCTACACATGCTATGTAAGAAAAATGAAATCAAATGTCATCATTACTCCACATAAAAGCAATGTTATATGAACAATTTCCTAGGTTTTAGTCAGATGGATCAACATCTATACATGTAGAAAGCAAGTGTGCTTGACAACAGTGTTATCAACATATACACTGACACAATAATATTGACACAATGTAATCTGAGCAGTTGTTGTTGTTGTAATGAATGGATTTCATGTAACTACCTTAGATCACAAGCTAAACATCATTGGCTGAATTGTAAGTGCTACCCAACCATGTTGAGGTACAACTGAGGCAGTGCACACTTAAATGGATGACATCACTACTGCTTATTCGCTGGAGGTTTATGTTAAAAAGTGTTTGAAGTGCACAATATCATTGTACAGCTACACATCATGTATGCCTCTGCAGAATAGTATACACAGTATTAGAGTGAAAGACACACTCACAGCTGGACTCAAACATCTTACTTATGTTGTTACACAATGTAGAAAGCACACGGTGGTTGTCAGGTGGCCAACGGTATATGACAGTAATAACTGTCATAGTATTGAAGCAGTGACAGAATTAACCCACCTACCTATCCACTTACACCATCTATACAGCACAATGTCACCAGCCAGTGCCACATGACAAAAACGACTGAAACTGAGACATACAGCATCTATGATGGGATGACTTCAGCAGTACATTACCAAGTAGCTGTATCTGGTAACATTACTTTTACAGAAGCGACTAAGGCACACAACCACTATGGATCCACAAGTGAAGGAATGTACAACACCCTTTATTACACAGTTAAATTAAGCTCTTTCATCCTGTAATCATGCTGAAGAAGTCCTGAATGATTACAGGATGAAAGTGCTTAATTTAACTGTGTAATAAAGGGTGTTGTACATTCCTTCACTTGCAGATCCATAGTGGTTGTGTGCCTTAGCCACTTCTGTTGGGCTACTGGTATTTTACACCAGATTATTCCTTTTGTGGTTATTGACATTACTTTTACAGCCAATCAAGGGTTGTAAAAGTTGCCAATATAAAGGTATGTAAAACAATCATGACTTCATTGGCAATCTGGGTTTCTTGTGGGTGTCATAAGCCAGGGCTCTAGTGCATAACCTGCACCCCCCACTAGATGCCCTTGAGGAATGTCATCCCTAGCAAACCTGGTATAGAGCTCACAGGTGTGCCATATATATGAGTTGTGAAAATTGACTGGAATACCAGCATAGACATTGCAGATGATCCCTTGGGCATTACAGACAACCTGACAGTTTATAGAATGGTAATTATTTCTATTGATGTACCTCCTTTGCTGTTAACCAGATAGGGCTTTGTTTTCTATGTGTGTGCAATCTATGGTCCTAACACTACAGGGAAGTGTGCTACTGCATAGTTCCTGCATGTTCTTGCTGTCTCCTGTGGGGTTGGTGGGAAACAGATATGCTCCCTTGCATGTTGTAGCATTGCATTTAAAAGCTGATAAAAGATTCTAAAGATTGATACCTGTGACACCCCTAATATATCCATTGTGGGTCACTAATAAGTACCAGCAGCTACACATAGCTTTGTTTCCACTGGGATCAGTTCTCCATGATTTCCCTGTGGTCTAAGGTGGGTGTGGCAAGGGCTGCATATTTCCTCCAGTGTTTCTCTGTCCACCCTGTATCTGTCAACAATTTCTGTGTCATGCAGTCCATGATAAGTCAAATGGGGTCTAAATACCCTTCTTATTCTTCTTCCCCAAGTTCTGGCAGCAACAGTAGTACCCTGATTTAAAGCCTGTTGCACATACAATAAAATACCACAAAAAGTAATCCACTGTGGAATTAGGAACTGTGAAGAAAACAAAAAATATGATCCAACAAGATTCAATAAAATCCACAGAACCACCACAACAGCATAGGATAAAAGCGTAGTGTTTATTAAAAGGTTAGCGCTTTCATGCTACTATGAGCACTTTGTCAGACTATAAATAATGTGTTAGAGCAGAGAGAAACTAGATGGATAGTGAGACTGCAGGAAGATGTGCATCCAGGATTGAATGGATATGTCCTTTTAAAACCCATTTTGAAGGAGCAGAATTTATTTAAATTATGTTAATGATTTGATTATGTGAAGTGTTACACCATAGGTGGAACAATTAGAGTGTTAGTATATAATGGAGTATGATTTTATTGATGTTTATAATAATGGTCTGAAGAAGTGCTCATAGTAGCATGAAAGTGCTAACCTTTTAATAAACACTACGTTTTTATCCTATGCTATCATGGTGGTTCTGTGGATTTTATTGAATTCTGTTGCACATACAGCATAATAATTGCAGCAGCAACCCCTAACATGTTTTTTTTTCTAAGTGTAATTATGCCTGTATTCCAAAGAGTTTTGGTGTACATGGCAAAAGCCTACACTGAGTGTGCATGATTGCTTTATAGTTTCCTGAATCGCTCTGTCATGTTGAACTGGTTAATTAACACGTAGTTCAGCTCTTTATGCTTTCATTAACCATTGTGTAGTGCCACTTCATGAATACCAAATAGTGCGCTAGGCACCGCCAACATAATCGCTACACTTCATGCAGCTGTTAATGAATCCTCCCCTTAGACCATACCTCTCAAATGTCCAGATTTTTGCCTCATATTTTTTGTCTGGCCCCATACAATTTGTGGTTTCCTGGCAAATACTTGAGGATTGACTTCACTAAATAATGACAGACATTTGAGTTTCAGACTTCATCTCCTTCAGAAAAATGCATGGTAACACAAAACCTTTTCTTAAAGCAACTTTCTAAGTTTATAAAAGCAATATTTAAAATCTGTCCCTATTTTTGGGCCTTTGTCTCTCCCCCCATTATTTTTGGCTTTGTCCAGATTTCTTGCACTAAGAAGTTGAGAGTTATGCCTTGGACTGTAAGCTAGGACTATATCTAAACCAGAATAATCACTGTACGCTGTTATATCGGGTCTATATCAGTTCCATGAAAATCCATTTCAGCAAATACCAAAAAAGCGACAAGTATTAATCAAACCGCGAATAGACCGAATGCACTAAACCGCGAAATTAAAACATCGAACGGTCATAGTCGGCCAACCCCAACACCCACTACATACTACCTACCCAAGCAAAATAAATAAACCACATACATACACTAACCAAGCCCTACTCCTAACCCTAAAGTAAAGCACCAAAACCCAACTTCTAACCTTACACTAAACCCCACATACATAACTATCTATGCACTCCCCTTAACCCCTCCCTAACCCTAAGGTCTGTAACTACCGCACACTTCCCCTACGGAAATATACCCTAACAAAATAAATAATACACATAAATACATTTAATAAAACCCTACTTCTAACACTACACTAAATCTTGCATACATTACCTATCTATACACTTACCTTTGCCCGCACCCTACCCTAAGGTCCATAACTATCGCACACTTACCTTACGGAGCTATACCGCAGACGGGCCAACCAAAACACTTCGACATTTTGGATTTTGCTGTTTTGGATGTTCAGCGTTTACATAGTTCGCACAATACGTGTCGATCATTTCGTATTCACGGAAACAGCATTTCGATCGTCTGATAGGGACCCGTTATATCAACATCAAAGCAAAGACAAAATATCTAGTCTAAACTAAAAATGTAACAGGAACAATTTAATGGCTAAAGCACATCAAGTATATTTTGTAATGCAATGTAATTTAACTTATACTCTTTAATGATTAGGGATTCCTTGATGTGATCACATTTGTGTGACACAGAGGGATAAAGTCCATACTATGATCCAGATGACCTGAGTTTAAATAGTAGTTTGAGCACTACACGAGGCAAGCAGAGAAATAGGACCAAGCAGCTGATGCATACTTTCTTATCCTGGGGGGTGGGTAGCCTCTGGTTAGCCAATCAGCAAAACTAAAATTGAGACTTGATAGGCAGCAAAATGACCAGGACTGGTGCTATAGGTTTGGTGCTCTCAAGCTAGTGACTGAAGTATGCAGGTAAAAGTACACATGGAGAGGGCATAGAATGCTATGCCATGAGATGGCCTTCATCTGGTCTTCCCTGGGCTTCAGATTTCTTGCAAAGGCTCTTGCCTCCCCCATAGTGCCTTTTTAGGCAAAATCACCAATGTGAAAATTTTTTCTAAACAAAATGTAAAGGTCATGCTGCTAAACACTAGGAGTCTTAGCATAAAACTGACCTCATTGCAAGCATTCCTCACCCTGGAGGATGGTGACATTTGTGCAGTCACTGAAACTTGGTTCAAAGCTTCTGAGAGCTCTCCAGCCTTATCAGGTTACACATCCTACCATACTTTCAGACCCCAAATGGAGGGCTACAAAGCCAAAGGAGATGGAGTTTCAATACTTATCAAAGACATACACACCTCCAGCTTGGTCAAACAGTATGATGTACAAGAAGCACTCCAAGTGCAGTTAAGTGTTGACAAAACACCTATTCAAATCATAGCTAGCTACAGACCCCTAACCATGACTCAGGATGCCCACTCCACCTATCTGGATTTACTTGAATCCATCAAGATTCAACCCTCTACCCTGATCCTGAGTGACTTTAACTAGCCACCCATAGAGTGGAAGGCCTATTCTAGCCCAAAACAAGTGCCCAGAGATTCCTCAACTACATCAATGCCAATGCATTGGCTCATCTGGTCGACACCCCCATGAGAGGACCTGGTACTAACCAACATGAGTAGCCACTATAGCACCCCTACAGTGTCATCCTCCTTGGTAAGATCTGACTATAAAGCGATCACTTTCAAAGTCACCATCTCCCCTGACCCCCACCCTTGCCAGGGTCAAACAGAAAAACTTTTTTCAAACCTGACTACAATATCCTGAGAGCAGGTATAAGCAGCTTCACAGCCACTGTCACTCCAGTTGGAACTAGCACTAATGTCCAAGCCTACACCAGAAAACTATATGAGTACTTGCGTAGCTGCATGGATTCAGCAATACCTGACAGGACCAAATCATCTTCCTCAAGGAAGAATAAAACACGAAGGAAATCAGGAAGCCAGGAGTAGGTCCACCACTGTTTATTAAATCAAATAACCACACGCGTTTTCGTCAAGTTCATCACAAGATTTCATCAGATAAAAAATGAACTGAAAAGCAAAGTTTAAAAATCCTTCCCATGTCACATGATCCACCCCCAAGTTAATTAACTAATTAAAATCAACAGTAGATATGCAAAAGAAAAAAAAAGAAGAAATCATATTATACAACATCTTAAAACACATGGATTTAAAACCTTAATGCCATAAATATGTGTCTATATCATTATGTGAATAAACCATTGTAACCAAATCTAAGTTGTGCCTTCATTTTTAGTACACAACCAATGGATGCTAGTTCATTTAAAATGGGAAAGTCCACAGCATTTGGACTTAATATCCAGTAAAGTTCCGGGTTTTCCAGAAACAACTGCCAGGGTCCACCTATTTTATTCCGTTTGACCTGCTCAATAACAACGAATTTAAAATAATGTTCAGGAAATTCCAGGATGTGCCTATAAAGTGCATTTCAGTTTTTTTTACCCGTATGTCATAACTGCGTTCATAGATGCATTGCTTGAGCATCTGCTCAGTGTTGCCGATATAAAAGGCAGGACATGCCTTACACAGTGCCCCATAAACTACCCCAGTTACAGTTGTAATGTCCTTTTATCCTAAAGTTGGAACCATTGATTTCAAACAGTTCCCCCACATAAATGAATTTGCAAAAATGGCACATACCACATTGGTACATACACCTAACTTGGGCATTGTCAACTTCAATAATAGGTCTTCCCTCCAAATTTTTAATGTTGGGTCCCCTTCTTCACACAGTAGAAGGTCTTGTATTAACTTTGCCTCTGATCTCACCATCCCCATTTAGAATACCCCAGTTCTTTTGTAAAAATCTCTTGAATTTGCTAATGGTCAACAGAATATCTAGTGATAAAGGGCAATCTAAAACTAACATTGTTAGTTACTTCTGTCCCATGTCCTTCCCTGTTGAATGTAGAGTTACTAGTAACAGAACAGTTTTGAAGGTTTATCAAATTTCCAACCAGTATGGGTGAATAAATACCCAGTTTTTTCTTAACCGCTACTTCTTTTTTAATTTCCTGTACAAAAACTGCAGGGTAGTCCCTCTTTATGAACATGTCTTCCAAAAGACTACATTCCCCAAGAAAAGAATCAAAATTAGAGACCATCCTTGCAGCTCTGACAAATTGTCCTTTGGCCACCGCTTTTTTCTGGGGGGGGCTTCCTATAAATGGTGGAAACATATCCCCCATGCGCCAAATCCTTTTCGAGTCTTACGTCCAAATAACTGATGCTGTCATTCCCCACCATGTGTAAACTGAAGAAAATTGGTTGTATTATTTATATAATCCATGAAATTAATAACAGTGTTATCACCCTTCCAAATGAAAAACAAATCATCCAAATATCTCAAGTATAGAATGCAATAATTAAACCCAGAATAACCAAAAGGAAATCTTCGTTCCCACTCACAGATGATGATGTTGGCATAAACTGGACCACAGGAGGCCCCCATAGCAACATCTACTTGATGAAAAAAATACTGTTCGCCAAAGTAAATATAATTATTTTTCAACACAATTTCCATCATTTCTGTGTAGGTATTGAAACAGTTTTGGTCAATCTTTTTTCTAAGCAAATACTCACTGAACCAATGCAGTCCAATGTCATGTGGAATTATAGTGAATAGATCTTTTGCATCCACCGTGAAAAATATGAGACCACTATCAAATACAACACTATTACATTTGGAAAGAAAATCCCATGAATCAATACAGAGATGTACCTCTTGTCTTAATAAATTTTTCAGTTTAGCATCCAAAAAATTTGCAATGAGAGAGGTGACATAGTTATTAGCATCCACAATAGGACAGAATGGTGAGTCCACAATCTGTTTATGTAATATAGGTAGTCCAAACAATAGTGGAAATAGTAGGGGCATCCATTTTTAAATATTTGTATTCAGGTAAAGAAATACGTCCTTCCATGAGTATATCACTTAGTTGAACCTTAATCCTGTTATAGGCGATATTTACCTCATTCCTAGAGACTTGACAATACATGTTAGTAAATAAAATCTTATACATACTTTCAACATAATCTTGTACATCGAAAATCACAACTCGCCCACCCTTGTCAGGTTGTATGATCCTAACTTTTTGTTGTCATATCAAAGATAATCCCCCGGATTCTGCATGCCTTGCATGGCACGCAGGATCGCAGGATTAGTGCAGGGGCTATAGCAGGCAATATGTCTGCCGTGCAATCCAGGAACACCCTACAGGGGCATGCAAGAGTGCTCATGCACTAGTCCTGCATGGACTAAGCCCCTGTATGCAAACCACCCCATTTGCAGGAGAAATCCATGCAAATGAGGTGAATGTGCGATCCAGGAAGCTTGAAACCGACCATGCAGGACTAGTGAAATCTGTTGAAATGTACTTGGTTAGTAACCGAGTACATTTCTGCAAAATCAAAAACTGAGCTGTGACAGCTCCAAATAAAGGCTGCATATCAGTCAGGAATCATGTGAATGGCCAAGTATAAGGCCATTGGCATTGCAAACAGCGTAAAAAATTAAAAAATCAACTTTTATTTTTGTTTAGCCGATCTCGGCTGTTTAAGCGTAGGGAAGCGGTGCGCAAATGGGATCGGAGGAAAATAATAAAATAAACCTAAAATAAGCATTCTAACTAAACTCACTATTCTGCCATGAAAGTCAATGGCAGGCAGAAGACAACATGGCCAGTGAGTAGTGGTTGCTAAGGAGGGAGGCTCAGTGTGAGATGTGTAACTATGCATTAGCAGGCAATCCTATGCAAATGAGGGGAATTATAGTGAATCCCAGTTTTCCCCAGCATGCTAGTCAGGTCCCAACAGTGTAAGAGTAGGAATAGCTTGTTGCAAGCCTAGGAGTTAGCTGACATCATGGGGAGGTATCCTGCATAGTGTAAGTGGATTGGAGCCCTGTGGCTCAGGTTTGCTCCTAGCTAAGCACAGCTAAGCGAGGGTGTGTGTCTGACTCTGCCTAGCACTCTTTACATTGCCTAAGTGGGTGTGCGTGCCACGCACCAGGTTTTAAAGGTTTAAAAAAAATTTTAAACCAGGAAATAGCAGCTCTGTGCACATTTGACCACTGTGTTTGCACGGCGCACCCCTGGGCTTAAAGAGGAAGGCAATGGGAAGGGAAAACAGCAGTAGGAAGGTAATCTAGGAGTACTAGCATAGCTGGCATGTGAAATGTATCAGACTCAGCCAATTACACAGGCAGCAAACTAGCCCAGCCCAGGACACTACTATAAACTATGCAAACACCTTCCCCTCTGGTTTTTTCCATACTGTACACCACCGGTGTAAACAAGCGGGGAACTTTTAGCAATCAAAACAACAAAATGATAGGGGCTGCAATAGCTATCCTATAACTTGTGGAAGAGGCTGAGGGTGGTGAAGATGTGAATGCTGTTGACCAACCCACAGTGAGGAGACGGAGAAAAATGTACAGACCCAGGGTAACCTACCAGGGGCTACATGAGCTGGAGATAGTGGAGCGCTATTGGGTGGACAGGAACCTCCTACAGCAAATTGTTGAGCTGTGCCAGCCATGCCTGACACACAGAACTAACAGAGGGGAACCCATCCCAGTGGATACCAAGCTATGTGTGGGCCTAAGAATACTAGCTACCGGTACCTTCCAAATGCCAACTGGGATATGATGGGGATCTCACAGGCATCATCATCCAGGGTACTCCACCAGTTCTTGGATGCCATGTCAGCACATGTCGATGAGCACATATATTTCCCCCAACACCCATGAGGCATTGGCCAGCAATATGCAACTATTCCACCAAATAGCAGAATACCCTGTGGCAGTGGGTGCTATAGACTGCACACACATATGCATCAAAGCACCACCCAGTGAGCGGGGTAGGGTCTACATCAACCGCAAGGGCTTCCCCTCCATCAACTGCCAGGTTGTGTGCGATGTCCAGGGCATAATAATGAATATGTGTGCTGTCTGGACTGGAAGCTATCACAATTCCCACATCTGGCATCTGATGCAGCTGTACCAGAGATTTGCCAATGAGGACATCCCTCATGGTCACCTAGTGGGGAATGCTGGATACACACTGGAGCCGTGGCTGATGACACCCATCAGAAATGCACACACACCCAAGCAAGAACTCCATAATGAGGCACATGCACTGACCAGAATTATAGCAGAGCATGTGTTTGGGATGCTCAAGTCACAGTTCCAGTGCCTGGACACATCCAATGAAGCCTTGCAGTACTCACCAGCTACATGTACCCAAATTGTCATCGTATGTGCCAAACTACACAATATTATCCTGCGGAAACAGCTGCAGCAGGAACAGCATGGGGCAGGGCCACACAGCCCCCCACCATTGCCAAGGCCTGCAGAGGCACAGAGTAACTCAGAGGAGGAATAACCTGGGCCTGCCCTAGTAGGCAGAAGGAAGCATGCCCAGTATGCCCTGGCCTTGGCAAAGAGGTAATGCATAGCACATACACTGACACAGGAGGGACCCAGGGAATAACACCTCTCTCTAACTCTCACATACAGTAAAAGGGATGCCAAACATGACACTACCTGTGCTCAACCATGTGTAGGGAGTGTACTATGTGCATCCGACATAGGCATCCCTGCAGCACCATCCTCAATACTGGGACACCCACAAGGTAAGTGACTCACACATGCCAGTCAGGGGGGTTCACATACACAACAATAGTCACAGCCAGCAGGAAAGGTGTAGACAAACACAAACAAAGGATGTGCTATGGGCTCTGAATGATGCCTATGGGTAACCTCCACTCCAGGCCTGCACAGACAGACCACAGCAGGTCAGGCAATGTGATGTTAGTTCTGAAGGGTAGAAAGTCAGAAACTAATATGTAGGTAAATCAAAGCTAAGATCTGTAGTACACTGTTATGCCTCTAGTCAGCATTATAGCTTAGAATACAGAATGAAAGGGAGTACCTGACATACCAGTACAGTCATAGCAAATGTGTACAAGTGTCAGGTGTGCCCCTCCATCCTACGTAGTAATGTTATAACAGTAAGGTGCACCCCCTCAATCCTGTATAGACATGTAGAAATAGTCAGGTATGCCCCCCCATCCTACGTAGAAATGTAGTAACAGTTAGGTGTGCCCCCCAATCCTGTGTAGAAATGTAGAAATAGTCAGGTGTGCCCCCCCATCCTACGTAGAAATGTAGTAACAGTCAGGTGTGCTCCCCCAATCCAGTGTAGAAATGTGGAAATTGTCAGGTGTGGCCCCCAAGCCTACGTAGAAATCTAGTAACAGTCAGGTGTGCCCCCCCAATCCTGTGTAGAAATGTAGAAATAGTCAGGTGTGCCCCCCCATCCTATGTAGAAATGTAGTAACAATCAATGCCAAATGATCGACGGATACCCTGCAGAAACAGTATGCTACCTGTAGGTGTACAGCACAAATGTCTGCACTGCAGTACAAACTACCTGGACTTGATCCACACATTCAATACAGACAGGCATGGGCATGCTCACACACTTAAAGAAATGAAGGCAATGTGAGTCAACAACATACTGAAAGGTCAAACTGGGCATGCTCACACACTTAAACAAATGAAGGCCATGTCTGCAAACACCAGTGGACCAGACATATCTGACAGTCGCAGATGTTAGTGCAGACACTCCTCAGTATGCACCACTTATGCTTTGCACACACACACTGGATAGGAATACAGACATATATCTAAGGGCAACACACTATAATAAACCAAAGGTAGATGTACATAGATGTGTGGAAGAGGGTGACTGTGACAAGGAGCCATCCAGGCCTGTCCCACCCAGCACACAGCCAAAGGGCCACAACCACATGAGGTTCAGATGTCACTCACTGTAGATACTAGTCACCAGTATCTGTCAGCATTATAGACTATGTGGTGCACGTGCTAGCTGTGCAACATGACTGTACAAGGAAGTAGTCATCTAGCAGTTGTATACATATACCTGTGAAATATGACCCTGTGTGTGCCCGCATGTGGTGTGTCAACCTCTAGATGAATGAGTTATAGCCCATGCACACACACGGACCTCCACATAGCCCTACTATGACAAGCCTGCTGAGGTCATCCACTGTGAAATACACCTTTGGGAGAGTTGTAGCCCCATAATCTCGGTGGTGCATCCTATAACTGCGTACTGCTGTAGTGTGATAAACTAGTTAGGTAGGAGTTCCAACCCCAGACATGGCAACTGTGTGTGTCTGTCTGTCTCTGTGTAGAGAGCAATGCTTTTTAGGGTAGTCACACTCCCTACAATTCAAATGCTCTACTTTGGTAAGGCTGCTGATGTCATCCACCTAGAAATACATCTCTGGGAAGGTTGTAGCCCAATAATCTCAGCAGCACATCCCATAACTGCATACCATTGTAGTGTGAGAAAATAAAAACTTAAAAAAAATAAAATAAAATGTCTTGTCCAGAAGGATATAGCCCACAAATGAAGCAATAATACATCATGTTTATTGATGAATAAATACGACAGACATAAAGAGCAAAAAAAACACTGATAGCAAACAAGTAAACGGATCAAGCGCTTTCATCCACCAGCATGTGGACTTCATCAGAATCAATAATAATTTAAAAGAACCTATTTAAACACTTTTTGGCACCATCTCTGCGCTTACATTTAAAGACATACCTCACTAGTAATGTTACAAAATACTGAAGTATATCCATTAAATAACATAGTGCAAAATAGGCTCATATCTTCAAACTCATCCAATATTTAACTAAATACATAAAAATAAATATAGAAAATAAAAAAATAAGAAGAATTAATGTACTAACAACATGAAAATGATCAGATATATAACGTCGCTGAATTGTAGTGCTAATAAATAATAGTACAATCTTCATATTTAGCTGTCATGGGAATATCTAAACAATGTAAATCTAAATACACTCAGTATATACTGCTTTCAAACCCAAGGAATACATGTCTAAAATAAAAAATAAACAATACATGTAACATAGTAAATAACAATTGATATAATATTATTGAAGATGCTGAATCAAAAAATATTGTAAAATGACTGTTAAAATGTAATAAATATGTGTAAATATAGTAAAAATAGTTAAAAATAATAAATATGGTGTCAATAGTATGTATTAGATATAGTTAAAAAGGTATCTGTATCCTCATCACCATAAATAAACTACATATAAGAGGGTGACATCCATAACATGTTCACATACATATCTATCATAAAAAACATGCTAAAATATGAATAATAAATTGAAAAATACATAGGTTAAAATGCATTTATATCTACAACATTTCTGTATCTTAATGAACTGTTTGTAAAAAAGGCTTGATGGAAATGTAATCGTTTAATCTGGGCATTGTAGAAGCATCAGTTTTTTTGCTCTTTATGTCTGTTGTATTTATTCATCAATAAACAGGACATATTATTGCTTCATTTGTGGGCTATATCCTTCTGGACAAGACTAGTGTTTGTTGATGTCATTCACTGTGAAATACACCTTTGGAGAAGGAGTATTCCAGTAATCTCTGTGGTGCATCCTATAAAAGCATCATGTTGTAGTGTGATCTAGAACTCTGGTAGGGGTTCTATTCCCACAAATGTCAGTTCTGGAAGTTTTGTGTGTGTTTCTATGTCTGTGAAGGGAACAATGCATTTTAGGCTAGACACACTCAGTACAATTCAAATGCCCTACTTTGGCAAACCTGCTGATGTCATTCACTGTGAAATACACCTTTGGAGAAGGAGTATTCCAGTAATCTCCATGGCGTGTCCTATAATGGCGTAGTGCTGTAGTGTAATGTACTAGTTAGGTAGGAGTTCTAATCCCAGACATGACAGGTGTGTGTGTGTGTGTGTGTGTGTGTGTGTGTGTGTGTGTGTGTGTGTGTGTGTATGTGTATGTGTGTGTGTGTGTGTGTGTGTGTGTGTGTGTGTGTGTGTGTGTGTGTGTGTGTGTGTGTGTGTGTGTGTGTGTGTGTGTGTGTGTGTGTGTGTGTGTGTATGTATGTGTGTGTATGTGTGTGTTTGTGTCAGTGTGTGTTTGTCATTCGTATCCTGTGTGGAGGTGGTTGTGAGTGTGTAACAACTGGACTCAATGTGGAGTGGGCTTTGCAAACTTCTTATATGGTGGGCCAAGTATATATCACAATGTCCATTGTACAGGGATAACAGATGTGAAATAGACAAGAGGCTGGGTGCAAATCCATACCCCTAAATGTGACATCAATGCCAGCTGAACAATGTTAGCAACCCTTGTATTACCCAGGGAACACTCTCAACCCATGTCTCATACACACACACACACACACACACACACACACACACACACACACTTGACTAGGCAACAGCCGCTATGTTGGTAGTACCCTGAATATTGCCCACTGATAGTAACCATGGTATGACTGCAGTGGGCTACAGATGGCATGGCACCCTGTCCATCGGTCCAATAGGCATGTACATGCCGACAGTGCACCTCCCCCATGTTCCCCACTGGACATTTGCAACACCTGTGGTGCCTTCAAATGTGACCCACAAAGGACATACCATGCCTGAAACACAAGCCCTGTATGGACAGATGCCACTGATACCAAGGAATACCAGCATCATGCTATCAATGTAGGTGCAGGGTCAACCAGCTGTCCGTTAACAGTTCCCGCCACATGAGGACAGGACTGGCACATCTGATGATAACACTCTGTGTACACAAAATGGGCCGGGCACCCCAGGTACAGTACCACATGTCACTGTACATGCATGTGGTAGGTGTGCACATCCCAGACGCTATCCATATCATGTACTAAGGAACACATACATGGCAAGAAATGCATAGCATTGGCCACATGCAATAGTCACCCAGGTGCCTGGATGGTGAATACAATAACCACCTGTGTGGGCAACTCCAGACACTACACCCCTGAGCCACATTGCAGACCTTTGTCATGTGGCCTGATGCCAAGGTATACCCATCACCTAGCCTTGTATAGCCATCTGGCACCATCGACCACAACACACCCATGAAGCAGTGTACCCATGCATGTCAGTACTGGCACCCGTTTCTGTGTGTGTGGTGTATGATGCATATGACCACATTCATAATCACTACAATCCCCCAATGGCATACTGTCAGACACCTGCACATACTCTTTGCACATATAACCTCCATATGACCCCTGTGGTGCATGTGATACCTGCACAGTACTGTGTTGTGGCAATCCCATTAGTGATGAGTTGTATTCTTGGCCCTGCCAAGTGTGTCAATGTGTGGTCATCCCTGTGAGAGTGTGGCTGTGTTGACACTGACACCTGTTCATGTGGACAGGCACGTGTACTACACCTACCACATAGCTACCATATCCCTGTTGCAGATGTCACTCACCATCACATATACAATCTGAGAGCTCCCCAACATGTAACCTATGTGGTGCATCCACTAACTGCATGGACATTTCATAGAACTACATAGTCGTTAGGGGTTTGATACCCTGTACTGGTAGGTGTGTGACACAAACATGCTTAGGTTTCACTCTCCCACCCCTCCCTGGCTTTTCCGTGCCTCTGTCTGCCTCTCTCACTCCCTCTCTGGTGGATGTGGAGACATACACCTGCATTGCTTAGGCAGCAGCATGTGTATTTTAAGTGATGCTCAGGATCAGCTGATGGCATCTGCACAAATTGCAGCCCTCCTCTAGCTGATTGCATGTGGAACAGCTGTGGTAACATTCCCATAGCCAATTGCATGAAAACACACACCAATATCTAGGAATGTCATGTTGGTGTTGGGCCTTTCATTCACTGTGAGCAGGAACTCAATCTGTTTTTTGGCAAACAGCATATCAAATGGATCGGGGATTTACCTCTAACAACATACACTGTGGAAACAGGCCAACACACAGGAGGGGGATGTGCCTGACCTGACTACAGACTGTAAGTGTTGCTATACTGCATTTGAAGTAATGTTGGTTTAACAGGATGTGTGTGGATATGGCTGTCCTACATGTTTTCATACCTGACATATCAGTGCTATGTTTATGAGGAAACCCCCATCTGTAGGGTCATCTGCAGACTGGCCAGTGTGTGGTGCCTTTTGTTTCAGGTGTTACCCACAGAGCACCTACCTGTGAACTGCAGAAGGTAGTGTGAGGATTGCAGTCTGTAGATGGTGACAGCCATGAGAGTTACTGACTTCATATCCCTCATAGGACATATGTTGCAACAAACCCAGTTACAACAGTAAATGTATGAGGTTATCATGGCAACATGTCAATATTGGATTTGGCCCTGTGTATTTGCCTCCAGCCACAACCCTGTCAACTTTGTACATATGTCATGCAGTAAGGGGTGCATATGTTCTGTACACCATAATTAGTGACATCATATCTGATAACAAGCCAGTGAGATATCAGACTGCTACACATGTTATGTATAGTAGGGGTTATATTTGATGACATAACCTGGACATTCTGTGGTTGTGTGTACAGTACTGAGGTCTGTGTACTTATGGTGATTGCCGGCAGTGGGCATATTATTAATATGTACCTTGACCTGTGTACAGACTGTGGTAGATGTCATTGTTCTTGGTCCTGTTCTATCTGATGTTACATGCTGCTCCACTGTATGTTACCCTATCGGCTGACATGTTTGCAGGACCATACATGCACATGTCCCATACCACAGACAAGCATCGGAGCACACTGTGTAGCGGCCCAGTATATGTAGGGTTAGTGTGTGAGTGACACATATGAGGTTGGTGTTGAACAGATAGTCCATATACTGTAATAGTATGCTAACATACCATATCTGGCTGTGGCTTTGCTCACATCGGTTGTGGTTATGCACTTTCACACAGGTGTATGTTACTTTGTGCTGTGGCATGCCTGTAGAGCCTGCTATATATGCAGGTGCATGTGCATTCCCCCATAGGATATGTAGGCCAATGTTGAGCTGGTCTGTCTGTAGCCTGCATAGTGCTTTGTTACATGCCTAGCAGCTTAGTGTACTTACCCAGTGAGATGTAATGTCCAGATACTTGCCAGATGCACTGCTGCTGGGCCACCATAACAGTCATGTATGTCAGACAGAGCAGTGGGATGCTGTACAGATGTATGTCAATATCTAGTGGTTAGTATGTGGCCATGGCACCTCTGTACCAGCAGTTAGTATGTGGCAGGACAGGCAGGGATGTGTGAATGCATAACCTATGGGGGCACATGTATACCAGTAGTTATGTGTTATACCCATCTACATGGCTGTTAACACCCACATTGTCAGGAATGGTCCACATGTCTTGCACTAAGGGGTTATGTGTATACCTTTGGACTGTCCAGAGTGTGTCAGACTGTCCACATATATTGGCCATTATCCCTGCTGTAGTCCACAGGAGAATTACGTATTAGCAGTGGTACTGTACTATGATGTCCTTCAGATGTCTGTCAGTAGCCAATGGCGC
Organism: Protopterus annectens; assembly: GCF_019279795.1. NCBI lineage: Eukaryota > Metazoa > Chordata > Ceratodontiformes > Protopteridae > Protopterus > Protopterus annectens. Next base: position 555,815,022 of record NC_056746.1, read on the forward strand.
ACATGTTAAAAGCAGATGTGACCTCCCACACACACCATGTCTGTGAAGTCACTCCCTATTACAGTAGCCATAGTCTACAAATATACCTGCTATACATACCTGACATCCCCTTGCACTACAAAGTTGAGAATATAGGGTCTGAGGTAGGGCTACTCTAGATGTTCAGGACATATGGTGAGGATATATTTACATATGATTACTCAGATATCTATATAGACATACACATATACATATCAACATACATAGATGGATATGTATATGTACATAGCTATACAAATAAACACCCAGATATATACATATACTGAGCAATATATGTCTGCACATATACAGATAGAGATATTTATGCACATATACATATGGATATATATATATATATATATATATATATATATATATATATATATATATATATATATAAAACCAGTGTAGGCATTGCTTATCCCCATGCAAACAGGCTGAAACATGCTTACTACTGCTTAAAAGTGCTTACTTCTGCTTATCCCCTTACAAACGGGGTTAAACTTGCTTACTAGTGCTTAAATATGCTTACTACTGCTTATTGGTAATTAAACCTGCTTACTCATTATGACAGTGACACCTCACATTTGCATTTACTGCAGCAATACTCCAGTTCATAAATATATGTTATTTAGTGGGTTATGCAACATAAATATTAGTCATAACATGTTTTGCCATGGAAACTGAAATGTACTGCAGTGGGACTTGAACTGGGAATGCCTGCGCGTAAGGCAAATGCTCTGCCCACTACACTATTTCTATGCTGCATTTTTTGCATATATCTTCCTTGTTATCCTCTTTAGCCATTTAAGCTGCATTAACCGTAGCTAAGCGATGGACACACCTGCGCACCTACTGTTAGCTTTAATCGGATTTTAAAGTAAAAAAATAAAGGGTTTTGTCCATTTTATTGGTGATTACTTGCTGTTGTACATGAGGGGGAATGTTGGTGGGGATATGCAGACACCTATGAGCGGTCTCGCTCATTTCTTACCCCTTTCTGCTGTTCTTCATTGCGGGGGAGTGTATATTCTGAGAGCTGTGCTCTGAGACATGCCCCCTGCACTCTTTCACACTCCATGTAAGATTAAGAGCTCAGGCAGTGCACTTCATTACTATGCATGGCGTGCTACCGTCCTGCTCCTAAACGGCCACCTCCGTGCAGGACTAGGCCAGTCCTGCATGGAGGAATAGTAAATCCGGGGGAATATTTCCCTTTCCTGTGGCTTTAAATACCTTGATTGGGCACAAGGCCCTTTAAATAAATGTCTAAAATCGAATTAACAAACGTTCTCAAAGAATTGCAGGCTGGGATGAGTTGGTGGGTTACAAACACTAGAAAGTCTCAAGTCATTGTTGAGGTCCATCCCACTATTATGGAATAAAATCCTTAAATTCATTTTGCAAACAAAAAGTTTTAAATCCAGAATTAACTGAGAAAGATTAGATCTGAAACTAGGGACAAAATTAAGCCCCTTGGCAAATATATCAGTTATCTCACCAGAGTACTCATAAGAACTGTAATTAAATACCTTTAAAGTTTCTGTAATGTGAGCTAGACCTAGATGATGGCTGGATGAAAGGATCATACACATTAAAACATAAGAGATTTGAGGTTCTTGCAGCATGAATGACACGTGGATGATGATCAGGGGGCTGGCACATGAACAGGAGATTGCCAGAGATGCAAACCTTCTGCTGTGTGAGCAGCACTCCTGGATGATGGCTGGAAGAATGGATCATACACAGAGGATCACAAGAAATACAATGCTTCCGTTTTGTGAATGAGACACTGGAGGGGAGTGACAGGAATTGTTAAATCCTGCCAAGGAATGCTAGGTGTCGATAAGTCAACTAATGTATCAGAGCTTGGCCTAGCAGTGCAGGAACTGAACTGTGCTTCTTGTCCACCGGGGGAAAAGTAAAGAGGACATGAAAAAAAAAGAAACCTGATCCAGTTATCCAGCTATATATGATAGTCCTCCAGCATTCTTCCCCTTGCCTCCAGTAACATGCTTACACTGTTTTGATGTTGTAAGACAGAAATCAGGTTATTCAGATGAATTGTATTGGTAATATCAGGAAGGATGGTGATGAAAACACAGGTGGTCATAGGCTAGTGAACACTCATTGACCCATACTTAAAAGGCCAGCTTGAGTTCAGTTATAATTACCTGAGAGAAGCTTGTTTTGCAGAGACCTGGCTGTTGCTCCCCTCCACTGATCTGATTAGCTCCACTCAATGATTCATGGAGGATATTCTGTATAAGAGAAAACTAGGTACTAGTTTCTTATGATATGAATGTTCCAGAACAAGATAAGTGTAATCATGTCACTAATGGGAATAACATGGAAATAGAAGTACTGAATATCTGCCAATTAAGTTGGTTCTCACTTCTGTATTTATAAGAAGCAGCTACCTCTCATTTGGTGTCTTTTAACTGTTGCACATTTAGCAGTAACTAAAAACTGGAAAAAAATATTATCCTCTCTTCTTCTGAATTTCTAAATATAACCACTATAGTGTCTGTAAAAGAAGTCAGTGCTATTAAAAGAAAATCAAAGCTAGTAACTGTTAATTATACATTTTGGTTCAAATTGTCTCTCTTGCTAGAGAAATGTAACAAAATATATCTGTGATACAATGAACATCTAAATAATCTGCATTTTATTATAATGTCATTTTATTATAATATATTGATTCTTCTGACACTCAGTTGACCTCGTGTGACTGTGTGTGTGGGGGGGGGGGGGTATGGAAAAAAACTGTGGCAGGGCTAGGCATTCGATGGTGTGAACATTGCCACTAGATTACCATCACTGTTGAAGCAACATCTCATCTTCTTGTTCAAAAATGGGAAAAAGAGTTTGTATGAATAGATGCCTTAATTCATCTGTTGTCTTCATTTTTCCCTTTAGTGACTGAATGTTTCACACACTGAACAGTCAATCTACTTCAATACATACCTTCCATATAATGCTTATACATATTCTGCACAGCATGCAAAAACTGGACATGTACCATTACTTTTGTTTGAGATGTTTATATTCCAGCTTTACATTTTAAAATGTTTGTCTCAACCCCATGATTTATTGACAACTTGACCCAAAACTAATTACTATATTTATCCAGTTATCTAGTAGGGAACTGTGTGTACCACCTCTGCATCCTTATTCCACTAACACCCACAACACTCTGCATATATCACTGTCATCCTACACTGCTCCCAAGTCTTCCTGGTGACCATCACATGATAATTCTGTCATGACATCCCTGAAAGGGCTGTGCTAACACTAATAAAGGGGAATATGCTTCCCAGGCTATCACTTTCTGGCTGTGCCACTGAGTAGAAGGCAATGAGTAGGGGGTATTAGTCTGCACCAAAATAATTGATTAATTGCTGGAAAACATCACCTTCCTTGGTAATGACCAGTTTCTCCAGAGCAATTGTATAGAGTCTGGGTTTCTTCACAAAGTCCAAGAAGATTTATAACATTTTTGAACACTTAATATCAAAGATAGAAAAGTAGAAGATAATAAATGACATGCTGGGTGGTTAATACAAGAATCATCATTTGTATTACAATATTAAAATATTATTAATATTAATATATTTTAAGCTTGTTTCCTGCCTTTCCTATTAAGTGGTTTAGACTGTAGGCTTCTGAGCCCCCAAGCCCTTCTGTGTTGGAGGGAAGCCTTCTAGCTTAGTTTTGTTTCTTATAACTAGCCAGTTTTCTAGTTTCAGCACTCAAATCTGTTTCTTTGAACTCAGCACTTGTTCAGAACTCATTGTAAGCACTACATAAGCTGCAAATTACTACAGCACTCAACTTTCCTCACTTGTCTAGAGGAAAGCAGTTTTAGTACTTAATAAATAAGCACCTATCCAGGCATGTCTAAGGGTCAGCTCCCAGTGATTTCTCCTGTCTACCTGATGAATCTGGGCATCTTGGGGCAATGCAGCAATTGCCTCATGTACGCAGACAACCCTCTCCTCCTACCACCCAATGCTACAACCTGTGAGAGATGCAGTTATATAGCCAAACTGGAAGCAAATCTCTCTTCACCCAAGACTGGGCTAGACAGTCAAGAGGAGAAGGTAAACACTTGCACCACACCACACTCATCACATAGTCCCTCAAAACCTACACCACCAAAACACACACATAGAAACACAAAACACACACCTACATTCATGGAGGCTCTCAATAAAAACCTGCGCAAGCATCAGGGACATCGAAAGCATAAACGCAAGCAAACTCCACTCCCCAACACAACCCAAATGACACATAGCCCACAAACTCAGTGTGCCACTCAACCACAGCCCATAAGGCATAACAATGTACCCAACACTCTAGTCATAGATGACTCTATAGTCAGGCACACTGATGTTCCACTCACTAGACTAAAAGGAGAAAGTTACTATCAGCTGCCTGTCAGGTGCCAGGATCCGCCACATAACGCATGCACTCAGGTCACTCCACAATAAGTACAAATATGACACTGTCATTGTCCATGTTGGTGTGAATGACCTTAGACTACATGAAAAGAGACATGGAGGAGCTCTCCGATCTTGTATCCCAGGCAGGTATGACCCTAACCCTGAGTAGCATCCTGCCATCATGCAGAATGATACCATAGTACAAGGACAAAATGATTGACTTCAACAATTGGCTAAGTTTCTGGTGTCATTCTAAGGGGATCCAGTATTTGTCTGCCTGGGACGACATGATTGACAGACCACGATGCTTTGCCAGAGATGGCCTGCACCTGTCACCCTTAGGATTCTGGATACTGGCTAAGGCTCTTGCCACCCCTATAGTGCCTTTTTTAGGCAAGGTTCAAATGACAAATTTGCCACCGTAACAGGTACAAGCAAGCAAAATCTGAGGGTAATGCTACTCAATGATAGAAGTCTAAACCTCAAAATGCACTCACTCAAGGCACTCCTTAAAATGGAGAACATTGACAACTGTGCAGTGACAGAGACCTGGTTCAAAGCTCCAGAGAGCACCCCTGCATTACCAGGCTACAATTCATACCACACCTTTCGGCCACCTAACCCAGAATGAAGCACTAAAGGTGGAGGCGTGTCCACATTCATTAAGAATATTCACACCTCCAGGCTAGTTGCACAGCATAATGCATCCAAGATTATCCAAGTGCAACTAACTCTGGGCAAGACCAAAATCCAAATTGTAGCTTGCTACAGACCCCTCACCATGCCCCAGGATTCCCACTCCTCATTTCTTGATACACTGGAAAGTATTAGGGTACAACCCAACACCCTAATAATGGGTGATTTCAACTACCCCACCATTAACTGGAAAAACTACTCATGTACCAACTCTTTTGCTCAACGTTTTCTAGAATTCATAAATTCCAACGCCTTGGATCAACTTATTCACACCCCCACCAGGGGCAGCAATATCCTAGACCTGGTCATTACCAACATGGGAAACCGGTGTTCCACACCAGAGGTCAATTCTTCGTTGGTCAGATCCGACCACAAGCTAATCAGCCTAGACATCCACATCCCACCCCCACACCCACCCCCAATTAGGGAAACCATTGTAAAAAACTTCTCCAAAGCCAACTTCACACTTCTTAAGACAGAAGTGGCAAACGTCACGACACCCATGCAGATGGACAATAGAGGTATGACTGCTGAATCCTACACAAATGCACTTTATAAGCACTTCCACAAGTGCATGGATCATGCTATCCCTAATAGAAACAAGATGTTATCCTCCAAAAAAAGGAAGCCAATCTAGTGGTCCTCTGCCATTAACAAACTCTACAACAGAAGAAAGCAACTGTTGCAAACAAGAGTAAAATCCCATGACTGGAGGAACTCCCTGGTCAACCTCAGTAAGAAGCTGAGATCCCTCATAAAATCCTCCAAAGCTAGTTACGAAAACAAAATTGCCACTGACTCTAAAGACAACCACAAAGCATTCTATAGCTATGTCAAGAATCACAATGGGGACACTCAGATCTGCTCTGAGTTACAGCACGATGGTGCTAAATATACAGAACCAACTGATATTGCCAACATCCTAGCAGATAGGTTCAGTGCTAACTTTACCCCCCTCTCACCCCCTAGAGTGCCTATCTCTATACCGGAAGAATGCAAAGTTCCTATAATCATGGCTGCACAGGTAAAAAACACACTCTCCAAAGCCAAAGCCAAGAACACAGCATCCATGGGACCTGACAATATCCCAGGCTGCATTCTACATGAACTACAGAATGAACTGGCACCCTACCTAAGTACCATGTTCAAGCATAGCCTCACCTCAGGCTTTGCACCCACAGAATGGCGCACCATGACAGTTATCCCACTCCACAAAGGGGGAGCCACGACAGACCCCGAGAACTACCGCCCCATTAGCCTGATGAGCCTAGTCTGCAAGGCCATGGAACATATTATCGTGGAACTCATAAACAAAGACATTGGTAATCTCCAAGCTCTGGACCCTACCCAGTTTGGATTTGTAAAAGGCAGATCATGTCTCCTAAACCTGATTGACTTCTTTGAAGTAGTTACCAAAGCCATAGATGAGGGTAAAATGGTTCACACAGCTTATCTAGATCTCGCCAAGGCTTTTGACACCATCCCCCACACTGGAATTATAGATAAGCTCACTAAACTAGGTATAAATCCCTATGTCACAAGATGGGTTGCCAACTGGCTCATGGACAGAACCCACATGGTGAAAGTAGCGGATTCCAAATCCGACTTCAGACCAGTGACAGTGGAGTACCACAGGGTTCAGTCCTGGGTCCTCTCCTGTTTGGTATATACTTCTCTGAAGTGCAGGCTAACACAGAGGGTCTTTGGCTAACAAAGTTTGCAGATGACTGCAAACTAGGAGCCATAATTGAAACTCCTAACGATGTGGACAAACTACAAAAGGGCCTCACTGAGACAGATACCTGGTGTCAAAGCCATGACCTGAAGCTCAATGCCAAAAAGTGTATTGTCATCCCCTTTGGTAAAAACTCTGTACCCATGAACTACCTGGTAGTCTACTTAATGCTGAAAATGTGATAAGAGACCTTGGGACACAGGTGGACAGTAGTCTCTCCTTTGATAATCACATCGCCACAGTGGTCAGGAAATCCTTCTACGTGGCTCATCTCATCACAAAAGGATTCTCATCCAGGAAAAAAAGAGGTCATTGTTCCCCTCTACTCATCACTCATTAGACCCATTATAGAGTACAATGCTCCTTTTGGTATGTACCTCACAAGACATCTACAACAACTGGAAAGACCACAGAAATACCTCACAAAGAGGATTACTGGCCTCAAACAGATGGCCTAAGCAGACTGTCTCAAAAAACTACAGCTTTACTCCATCGCATATTGCCTACTCAGGGACGATCTCTGCCTAACATACAAAGCTATGTCAAACCCAGAGCTGTTGGACATGCTCCACTTAAAGAAATCCCAATCCCTCCGAGCTACACGCTCTAGGGACCTAAACCTTGTCACCACAATAAACAGAACATGCTGGAGGGATAGATTCCTGTCCCAGAGACTTCCCATACTCTGGAACAGACTACCTATCTATGTCAAACAGAGCTCCTCATTAGCACTCTTCAAGAAAAATCTTGATGATTGGATGGGAAATGGGAAATTCACCCCAGGGATCACTTCTGTGGCTCTGCATGACAGGGGCACAGGGAAATAATTTTCTTGGGTGGCGAAAGCCAGGGTACATTTTTTGGCTAGGCTTATATAGGCCCTAGGGCCAATAGCCTAGTACCTACCTATGAACCTATGAACCTATATAGGATAAAAATGATTGAATTAACTGCTGTACCTGTTCTATTAGGTAAACCAAGATCATTTTCACTGTCTCAGCAGCCAAGGAAGTAGAAGAAGAAAGAACCCTGAGTATTTCAAGGGAAATGTGCTAATTTAAAATGTACCTGTAAAAAGGTTAGCACTAAATACAGAGTTCACACACAGCCCTGACCTTATTCAATTTCTCTGATACATTTTCCTTCTCTGGATGGACCCTGTTGGCCTCACAGATAACAATTATAGTGACACTCGAGGGCTTCTGAACAATCGGTTCCTCATTTACCTCCCCAAGTAAATAATGAGACAGTAAGCCTCCTCTTCAATTTTATTATGAATAGTTTCATTGCATACTGAGAACACCAGTCCCTACTTTCTAAACCTTTTGTGGTCAAAAGAATCCAAAATCAGAAACTTAGCAATGTTCCTAGAAGTGGTTTAAAGCAGCAGAAAGCACCCCTGCTCTACCAGGCTGTAACTCATTACACACCTTTTGGCCCTAGAACAAGGACCGAAGCTCCAAAGGCGGTGGTGTCTCCATATTCATAAAGGATATGCACACCTCCAGACTAGCAAAACACATCTGAGATACTTCAGGTACAACTAACATTGAGTAGGATAGCGATTCAGGTTGTAGCTTGCTATAGGTCCCCAACCATGTCCCAAGACTCTCACTCCATGTTCCTATGTACCCTGGAAACTATTAGGGTCAAACCCAACCCCACATGCTCATACTATGTAACTTCAACTACCCCTCCATCAACTGAGAAAATTACTCATGCACCAATACACTGGCCCACTTCTTCCTGGAATTCATCAGTTCCTGTGCCCTGGACCAGCTCATTCTTACCCCCATGAGAGGAAGCAACATCCTTGACCTTGTTATTACTAACATGGGCAACCATTGCTCTACACCAATAGTCAGTTCCTTCCTGGTTAGATCCATCCACAAACTAATCACCATGGAAATCCACATCTCACCCACACCCCCCGCAAAGGTAACCACCATGAAAAACTTGTCCAAAGCTGACTTTGGGCTCCTAAAAACAGGGGTGGCTAACTTCACGGCACCCTTGTCAATGGAAAATAGATGCATGACTACCGAATCATATACCAGTGCACTATATGAACACGTACATAAATGCATGGAACTAGCCATACCCAACAGAACCAAGATACTTTCCTACAAAAAAAGGAAGTCAATCCGGTGGTCCCCTGCCATTAATAAACTCTACAACAGAAGAAAGAAATTGTTGCAGAAAAAGGTGAAGTCCCAAGACTGGAAAAACTCCCTTATCAGCCTCAACAAAAAGTTGAGATCCCTCATCAAAACCTCTAAAGCCAGCTATGAAGGCAGAATTGTGACAGACACTAAAACAACTAGAAAGCCTTCTACAGTTATATCAAAAATCTCCATGGCAATACCCAGGTTTGCTCTGAGTTACTGTACAATGGTACGTCCTATACTGAGCCAACAAATATTGCCAACATACTGGCAGACAGATTCAGTGCCAACTTTACCCCTCTCTTCCCCCCCTAAAGGACCAGTCACAATACCAGAGGAATGCTGGGCACCCAGCATTACTGCAGCATAGGTTTAAGCTGCATTGTCCAAGGCCAAGAATACAGCTTCCATGAGACCCAACAATATCCCTGGATGTGTTCTACATAAACTACAAAGTGAAATGGCACCACATCTGTGTGCCCTGTTCAATCACAGCCTCACTTCAGGCTTTGTCCCTACCGAATGGTGCACTGGTATAGTCATCCCTCTCCATAAAGGGGGAGTGACTACAGATCCTGGGAATTATCGCCCCATTAGCCTGATGAGTCTGATATGTAAAGCTATGGAGCACATCATCATGGACCTAATTAACAAGGATATAGGAAATCTCCAAACTCTAGACCCCACACAATTTGGTTTTGTGAAAGGTAGATCATGCCTGCTCAACCTGGTTGACTTCTTTGAGTCTGTCACCAGAGCTGTGGATGAGGGCAAGACAGTTCATACAGCCTACCTCAATCTGGCCAAGGCCTTTGATACCATTCCACACTCAGAAATTATTGATAAACTCACCAAACTAGGCATCAACCCCTATATCACTAGGTGGGTTGCAAAGTGGCTCACAGACAGAACCCACAGTGTGAAAGTAGTGGACTCCAAGTCAGACTGCTGACCAGTCACGACTGGAGTCCCACAGGGATTAGTCCTGGGTCCTCTCCTGTTTGACATCTACTTCTCAGAAGTCCAGGCCAACACGGATGGACTCTGGCTGACCAAGTTCACAGACGACTGCAAGCTGGGAGCCACTATAAACTCACAAAGTGATGTAAACATCCTACAGAAAGGCCTCATTGAGACCAATGACTGGTGTCAAAAACATGGCCTTAAGCTTAATGCCAAAAAATGTGTCGTCATCCCCATTGGGAAAAACTCAGTTCCCACTAATTACCACATCGATGGGAGTCCACTGAACACTGAAGGTGTTATAAGAGATCTGGGGACACAGGATGACAGCAACCTCTCCTTCGACCACCACATTGCCACTGTGGTCAGAAAGTCCTTATATGTGGCACATCTCATTACCAAGGGTTTTGCATCCAGGAAGAAAGAGGTCATCATCTCTCTCTACTCTTCCCTCATTAAGCCAATCATTGAGTATAATGCCTCACTTGGCATGTACCTCACTAGACATATGCAACAGCTGGAAAGGCCACAAAAGTACCCCACGAAGAGGATCCTAAGCCTTAAACAGATGTCCTACATGGACAGATTCAAAAAAACTCCAGCTATTCTCTGTCTCATATCATCGACTGAAAGACCACCCAAAAAAAGAAATAGATACATTTTGGAAAAATATCTATGAAGATGCTGTGGAACAAAGATGCTAAACAGATGGAAGAAGTAAAACAAAGAATAAGAAATTCAAAGGTACAGGATATGAAATGGGATGAAGTAACGGTGAGAGAGATTGAGATAAAGTTAAGAAAAGTCTCCAACTGTAAAACCTCAGGCCCAGATGCAGTACCTAACTTCTGGCTAAAAGTATTAACATCTTTGCATGAAGATTTAGCCATGAGTAAGAACCTCGAACAGACACCAACAAGGTTAACAACAGGAAGAACAATGCTCCTACTTAAAAGTGAACCTGCAAGTTATCCTACAAGTTATAGACCAATAACTTGCCTTCCAACGATGTATAAACTATACACTAGAATTGATGCCAACAGAGTTTATAGTCATTTAGAAGAAAATTAAATCATGGCAATAGAACAAAAGGGTAATAAGAGAAAGTCATATGGAACAAAGGATCATCTGTTGTTAAATAAAGTCATAATGGAAAACTGTAAAAAGGGGAAGAATCTAAGTATGGTATGGATTGACTACAAAAAAGCATTTGATAATATCCCACATTCATGGATAAAAGAGTCCTAAAAAATGTATAAGTTACACCCTACACTGATCGACTTCATTACAGTGACCATGAAACAGTGGCAGACCACTTTGTAATTAAGCCATGATGAAGGGCAAATTATTTTTTCAGGGATAAAAATTCAAAGGGGGATATTCCAGGGTGACTCCCTGTCACCTGTCACCACTGCTATTCTGCCTTGCACTTAACCCATTAAGCTGTCTACTTAAAAGATTAGGCCATGGCTACAATTTGGCTGCTAGAAAACAAATCTGAGGCCTGGGACAGGCTGGCACATGACCTCACCAGTGCAACTGGTATCCCCCGTACTGGTGAGCAGGTGTGTCATGACTATGACGACCTGAAGTGTAGGAAGGGGGAGCATTTGGCCCAATGGATCCAAGATGCTTGGGATGACAATGCCCCACAAGTTTGTAAGTATAAGAAGCATTGATTTATCAAAGTCTAGTATGAATATCTGATAGACAGGTACACATAATGGTGTGTTTCTCTCACCACAGCTGCAGAGGAGAGAGCTCGCAACCTGGGGGCCCATGCAGGGCAACTGGCCAGGTTGCACCAAGAGTGTGGTGAGTACAGATATATCCTGCAATATATAGTAATATAATTAAGAAAGAGTACAGTAGTAACTGCTAGTAGGTATATTCTGTTTTGAGTTTACTGCAATGAATGTATTCATAGTCCTGGATGGATATAAGTGGGTAATGTCAGGTACATTGCAATATAGATGAAAGCATGAAACCTGCTAATGTGAAGGAAAGAAAGTTACTACTGCATTACTAAAGTTAAGGAATAGCACATGTATACTGTCTTATTAATAATGTTCTGGTAATAAACAACTGGATTCATAATGTGAAGGGAATAAATCATCTGCATTCATAAATTTCAAGAAATAAAGTACACCTGCAGTCAGAATTGTTAAGGAAATAAAGTTAGTAATGCATACATTGTGGAATAACAAGCTGTCAGTCAATGCCTGCATTATGTAATGTGTTCAACAATAAAAATAATGTTAACTGTTTCATGTCACCCTCAATAAAGCTGTGTTGTGCTAAATGTTGTGTGTATTTTGGGCTGTTGGTCAAGAAATTGTGTATTACTAGTGCTATGAAGTAAACATAGGTATAATTCCATGAAGTGACTGAAGATCGGCCAATTAAGAACTGTTTTGCTAAAGTGTAGGGGCCGGATTCATGAAGGCTTGCACAGAGTCTAAGAGTAGAGTAAGACTCCATGCAGCCAACATGTCCACCGAGCGATCCAGGAACAGCCGGTAGGGGCATGCAACAGAGCTCTCAAAATGAGTCCTACACGGACAGGGCTTGGATATGCAAATTACCTCAACTGCAGGCAAAAGCTATGCAAATGAGGTAAATTTGCGATCCAGGAAACCCGAACCTGTCCGAGTAGGAGTAGTGTTATTTGCAGAAATGTACTCCGTTGACAACTGAGTACGGCTCTGCAAATAGCAAAACGGAGCCGTGACAGCTCAAAAAAAAGGATGCATTTACATGAGGAAGCATGCCAATGGCCAAAAATTTGGCCATTGGCAACGTTCAGTGATGTAAAATAAAAATAAAATTACTTTTTTTTTTCACCCCGATCTCCGGGGTTTAAGCATAGCGCAGCGCCATGCAAACGCTCTGCATCCTAAAAACCAGAAAATCAATAATTAAGATCCACAAATGTGGATTTTATTGCTAATATGAATTTACAATGCAAGGGAATGGCATGCTGAAGACAACATGGCCACCGAGTAGAGGTTGCTAAGGGGGGAAGCTTAGTCTAAGGGATGTAACCAAGCATTAGTAGGTAATCCTATGCAAATGAGGGTTAGGACAGTGAATCGCAAGTTTACATAGCAAATGAGCACAGTCAGTGGAGTGTAGGAGTAGGATAAGGGGAGTAACAGAGTAGAAGATAGGTGACATCACGAGGGGGGTATGTATGAAAGAAGTGAAGCTCATTGGAGCAGAGTGGCATGTGTCAGCTGTCATTTACACATCATTGAAAGAGGTGCGTCAACAGGTAGGCTACGTAAAGGCAAGAAATTGAAGGTGTATGCCATGGATAACACTAAAGTTTCTTGCTGAGCGTGTATGCACGTGGGTGCGCACCTGTAAACCCGAGTAAGACTGTGTGCGTGCGTGTAAGCATGAGTGTGCGCGTTTAAGCCGGATTAAGCATGTATAAGGCTGTTGAAAGTGTTGTAAGCGTGTTTGCGCTGGTGTGCGCGTGTTTTAACAAGAATAAGCAAGTTTTAGTCCGTGTAAGTATGTGTGCGCACATATGAGCTGCTGTGCGCGTGTTTGCGCTTGTGTGCCCAATGCTGCCCCCGAGAAAACAGAAAGGAAAAAGGAAGCACAACAAATAGCAGGAAGTTACCAATGAGTACTAGCAGAGCTAGCAGGTGAAAACAATCAGAATCAGGCAATTACACAGGCAGTACACTAGCCTAGCCCTTAAAACTCTGCAAACAACATTCCATTATGTTTCTCTCAAGAGTACTGCAACACTGCAGTAAGCTAATAGAAGTGAAAACTGAAAAAGCTTTACTGAGACAAAGAAATGTTAGGGGCTTCCATTGCTGTTATAAGGTGACATATGCAACATGCTGAGGGTGGTGACAATGCAAATGCTGCTGGACAACCCACAGTGAGGAGACGGAGAAGAGTGTACAGCCCCAGGGTAACCTACCAGGGGCTACATGAGCTGGAGATAGTGGAGCGCTATAGAGTGGACAGAGACCTCTTGCAGCAAATTGTTGAGCTGTGCAGGCCATGCCTCACACACAGAACCAACAGAGGGGAACCCATCCCAGTGGAAACCAAGGTATGTGTTGGCCTAAGAATATTAGCAACAGGTACCTTCCAGAGACCAACTGGTGATATGATGGGGATATCACAGGTATCAGCATCCAGGGTACTGCACCAGTTCCTGGATGCCATGTCAGCATATGTCGGTGATTATGTATATTTCCCCAATTCCCGTGAGGTATTGGCCAGCAATATGCGTCTCTTCCAGCAAATAGTGGAATACCCTGAGGTAATGGTTGCAATAGACTGCACATCACATACGCATCAAAGCACCAGCTGGTGAGCGGGGTAGGGTCTACTATAACTGCAAGGGCTTCCCCTCCATCAACTGCCAGGTCATGTGTGATGCCCAGGGCATAATACTGAATGTGTGTGCTGGCTGCCCTGAAAGCTACTATGATTCCCATATCTGGCATCTGACGCAGCTGTACCAGACATTTGCCAGTGGGGACATCCCACATGGTCACCTAATGGGGGATGCTGGCTATGCAATGGGGCCGTGGCTGATGACACCCATCAGAAATGCACACACACCTGAACAGGAACGCCATAATGAGGCACATGCACAAACACGAAATGTAATCGAGCGTGTGTTTGGCCTGCTCAAGTCATGGTTCCGGTGCCTGGACACATCTGGTGGAGCCTTGCAGTACTCACCAACTACATGTACCCAAATTGTCATGGTATGTGCTATGCTACATAATATGATCCTGTGAAAACAGCTGCAGCAGGAGCAGCATAGGGCCAGGCCAAACAGCCTCCCACCATTGCCAAGGCCATCACAGACAGAGCGTGACTCGGAGGAGGAACAACCTGAGCCTGCCCCAGTAGGCAGAAGGAGGCATGCCCAATATGCTTTGGCCTTGGCAAAGAGGCAATGCATAGCACATACACTGGCTCAGTAGGAACTCTGGAAATGATACCTCTCTCTGACTCGCACATATAGTAAAAGGGATGCCTAACTTGACACTACCTGTTTTCAAAGATGTATAGGGAGTGTAGTATGTGCATCCGACATAGGCAGCCCTGCAGCACCACCTGAGGCATGATTGCCATGTGTTAAGCAATATAAAGCAGTGCTAAACAGCATTTACCACCATGTAGTATATGTAAACAAAATCGCACACACCAACTAGCACAACTGTGGTCAATGTTGAGTAATATTGGGCAACGTCCAGCAATGTTGATTAATATTGAGCAATGTCGGACAAGCCTGGTCTAAGTAGGGCACAGCTGAACAAAAGCCAACATGCTCATATTTGCTCTACTGGCCCTTAAGCAGTCTGGTCTGCTCAGTATGCAAATATAAAACAGTGATGGGCCTCGAACCCAGGATACTGTTCACTATAGTCATAGTACTGAACCACTAAACCATGACAGCATTGCGGTGGTCAGCCTGTATGAAGAAATGTTGATAAGTCTATGCAAAGTATCTCATGGAAACCCTGGAGGCACAGCATAATCCCTGTCGAGTTATGATACAAAGGTGAGTCCTGCAGTAAGAATAGAACCTGACTTTCAACACACACAGTATAAATGTTAATATTGGTCATGTTCACACACATCAACAAATGTAGTGGACCTCAGACAGCAACATACTGAAAGGTCACACTGCGCATGCTCACACACTTGAATAAATGAGACAAATGTCAGGCAACAAAACACTGAAAGTCCAAACTGGGCATGCTCACACACTTAGGCCATGTCTGAGTACAGCAGTGGGCCACACATATCCGGCAGTTGCATGTGTTAACCCAGGAATCTCTCACTATTCAGCAATCCGCCCTGTGCACACAGTTATATGACAACAGACACATATATAATATAGTGGAACCCTGTCATAATCAGATATGTTCTGCAGATACCTAAGTTGTTCATAGAAAGTGGGAAAGCAAAGACGATAAAAACATGCAATCAGTATCATCAATAAATATTGTGCATTCTGAACATTATCACAGGTTTAGAGATTGATACTAGGCTATCTGCCCTAGGGCATGTACAAGCCTAGCCAGAGTGTGTTTGGCTTTCGCAACCCTGTCAGATTAGTACACTGTGCCTGTGAATAGTAGGTCACACAAGATAGCCCATTTACATTTAGTCTATTGTGCCTCTGTCTAGCAGGGACCCAGAAGATATCCCAGGGGTAAACATACGATCACCCATCCACATGTCAAGATGTCTCCTGTAGGTGGTCAGTGGGTGGATCTGCCTATGCGAAACCGGGATTACATTCCGGAGTGAGTGGAGCCTCTGGGATAAGAATCTGTCCCTCCAGCATGTCCTATTAAAATCTGTGCTGAGGTTTATGTCCCTGGAGTGTGTAGCTCCAAGGGATTCGGATATCCTGAGGTGGAGCATGTCCATTAATTCTGGGTTGGACATTTCCTTAAACAACAGGCACACATCACATCCGAGTAGGCGGTAAGCGACTGAGTAGAGCTGGAGGTACTGTGTCCGAACTGCGCAGGGCATCTGTGTGAGTCCCTAGATCTGCTTGTCGAGGAACTTTTGTGGCCATTACAGTTGCTGCAGGTGTCAGGTAAGGTACATCCCAAATGGTGCATTGTAACCAAGCATGGTCGTGATGAGTATAGGGGCACAATGACCTCACTTGATCTAGATGTGAAACCATATGGGATAAGGTGGGCTATATAGAAGGTCTGTCTAACCACTTTGGCAACTTGATTGTCAAAGGCGAGAGTACAAACAAGTCATGTCCCCAAACCCCTAACAACTCCTACCGTACGTAATGGATTACCACCTATGTGGTAATGTGTGGGCATGTTGTTATTCCCAAAGGGGATGACTATGCATCTAATGGCATTTAGCTGTAGGCCATGGCTCTGGCACCAGTCATCCATCTCTGTGAGACCCTGTTTGAGTATGCATGTGCCAGCTGGAGAGTTGATTATGGCACCCAGTTTGCAGTCATCTGTGAACATGGTCAGCCATATTCCTCCTGTGTTAGCCTGTACGTCAGAGAAATATATACTGAACAAGAGAGGTCCCAGGACTGAGCCTTGTGGGATGCCACATGTAACTGGTGTATAGTCAGACATGGCACCTGCAATACTGACCATGTGGGTGCTATCCCTGATCCAGTTAGCAATCCATCTTGTGAGATATGTGTTGATATTGACGCTGGTGAGCCTATGTATAATGGCTGAGTGGGGTATTGTGTTGAAGGGTTTTGCAAGGTCCAGGTAGGCTGTGTGGACAACCTTCCCTATGTCTATGGACCTGGTAACTGTTTAAAGAATGCAAACAGGTTCAAGAGGCAAGATCTGCCCACAACAAAGCTTAAATGTGTAGGACCCAGTGTCTGTAGGTTCCTGATGTCTATGTGTATGAGTTCCATGACAATACACTCCATAGCTTTGCAGAACAGGCTAGTTAGGCTTATAGGGCAATATTGTCTGGGGTCCGTTGTGGCACCACCTCTGTGGAGCGGGACCACTGTCACTGTACGTCATTCCTTGGGTACATATCCTGTAGTAACTCTGATATTGAACAGTGACTTAATGTGAAGGTTACGTTCATCATGAAGCTTGTGTAAGAAGCAGGCCGGGACACCGTCTGGTTCCATTGATGCTGTGTTGTCTGCTTTGGGGAGGGTAGCACTCACCTGTTCATTTGTGATGTCAGGGAGGTTACACTCTGTTGGGATGGACAGTTGCTCCTTAGGGGGGATGGAGGGGAGACATCTGCACTGAACCTGTTTGCCAGGATGTTGGCAATGTCTGTGGGTTCAGGGTATGTTTAGTCAGTATACAGTAACTCACAGCATATCAATGAGTGTCCACCCAGGTTCCTGACATAATTAAAGAAGGCCTTGTGATTGTCCTAAGTGTCTGGTGCAATTGTCCGTTAGAAGCGGGCCTTAGCTGAATTCATGAGTGATCATAGCTTTCTGCTAGTACAGATCACAGATGCCTTCCCTGTCTGGGATTGTGCTCTATCATGTAGTAGCCTCCTCCTTTCGTTGTATAGATTATTAATGGCTGGGGTCCACCAGACAGGTCCCCTGCCATAGGAGGAGTGAGTCTTGTTGTTATTTGGGATAGCACAATCCATGCAGTCCACTAGGTGTCCATAGAATGCATTTTTAAAGGATTCAGTGGTCTGAGCCATATTTACCACTGTCCCAGGGTCTTTGAAGGATAGCACCTTGGTTTGGAGAAGTGTGACATTTGCTTTTGAGAAGTTCACCAAGGTTACCTATGATGGGTGTGCGGACAGGATATGAATTTCCAGTGAGATAAATGTATGGTCTGACCTTACCAATGAGGGTTATACCACTGGTGTGGAACATAGAGTCCCCATGTTGGTGATGATCAGTTCCAGTATGTTTTCCCCTCTTGTGGGTGTGGTGACCGGTTGTGCCACAGCATTTGAGTTTACAAATAGTAGCAACTGTTGGGCGAGGTTGTTGGGGCTTCAGTAGTATCCCGGGTCAATGTTTGGGTATTTGAAGTCACCCAATATAATGGTGTTTGGGGAGACCATCATATTCTCCAGTGTTCCCAGGAAAGCCGAGTGTGGTTCCTGAGTTTGGGAGGGTGGTCTGTAGCAGGCTATGAACTGAAAGGCAGTTTTGCACACTGTTAGTTGCACATGTATGGTCTGTGATGCTTCGTGCTGTGCTACTAACCCGGAGGCATGTGTATCTGTGATGTATATGGATACTTCCCCTATTTGTGTTGGCCGTTCTGAGTCTTGTGGTCAGAAATAGTGGTATGAAGTATAACCTGGTAGTGCTGGTGTGCATTTGGGAGCCTAAACCAGGTGTCTGTTACTGCACAGATATCGATATTCTCCATACTGAAGAGAGTCCTGAGTGGGCGAATTTTAAGGGTAACACATCTGGTGTTGAGCAGCATTACCCTTAGTTTCTTTTAGCCTGTAATGTTTATGGAGGTGGGTTTGTCTTTTGAGCCTCGCTTAAAAAAGGCGCTATGGGGGTAGCAAGAGCCTTAGCCAGTATTCGAAAGTCCAAGGGTGACAGGTGCAAGCTGTCCATAGCGAAGCTACGTGGCATGTCGAGCATGTCACCCCAGTCTGACAGACACTGGATCCCCTTTGAATGACACCAATATGTTAGCCAACTGTTAAAAGTGATCATTTTGTCTGTATACTGTGACATCATTCTTGGTGAGTTTAAGATGCAACACAAGGTCAGGGTCATACTGGCCTGGGCTACATGATCAGAGAGTTCCTCTGTGTATCATGTCATGTGGTCCAGGGAGGAACGTCTGAGGTTATTCGCACCAGCATGGACAATGATGGAGCCATTTCTGTACTTGCTTTGGAGTGACCTGAGTGCATGTGTTATGTGGCAGATCCTGACACGCGACAGACAGCTCAAAGTGACCATCCCCTTGTTCGGCCTGGTGAGTGGGACATCAGTGTGTCTGACAATAAGTGTCACCTATTACAAGTGTATTAGGTGTGTTGTTTAGCCCTAAGGGCAGTGACTCTGTGGCACACTGACTTTGTGAACTATGTGATATGTGGGTATTGTAGTGGGTAGCAGTTGTTTGTGTGTCTGCTTTGGAGGTCTCTGCTGCTTAGGCAGAGTTTATATAGAGCCTCCGAGTATGTTTATGTGTGATAATGTAGTTTGATTGCTGTCACTATAGGTTTATGTGAGACTGGATTTGTGGTGTGTGTGGTTACCTTCACCACCTGATAGACTGTGCCAGTCATGGGTTGAGAGAGCTCAGCCTCCTGTATGTCTATATAGTTGCATCTCTCACATATATCTGAGTTTGTTGGGAGGAGGAGAGGGTTATCGGTGTACATAAGGCAGTTGTGATGTGTCAAAATTCCAATATTCACCAGCTGGACTGGAGAGTACACACGAAACCGACCCCTGGATATGCCAGGATATTATGATGACATACTCTGTTGACTGATCACAAAGGATCAGTAGGGTGTTAAGTGTGTAAAAGAGTATAACAGGGGTTTAGTGCTCAGGTTTTGTCGGTGCTTTGTAAAGAGTAGCTGGGAAGGAGTCCAGACTGAAACATGACACCTCCTTCAGCTATGTCATAAATAGCAATGTACACTCATATATGTCCTGAGTCAGGGCCAACTGTACCTAACTGACAATGCCGACATCCTGTCAGACAGGCCTATATATACCTACCCACCTCCCACTGACGAAAGGCCCTATCATCATACCAGGAGATATCACATGTAGAATGGGTAAACAGCTCCCCCCAAAGCCAAAAGCATGGCAGCAATTGGATTACATTGTTTCCCTATATGTGTCATGAGTGAACTACAGAACAAACAGACCCTGCACCTGAACAGTCTGTTGAGCCTCACCCTCTCCCCAGGATCTGAAACCATTGAATGTGTTACAGCAACAGATGGCACTCCCCACAGGTGTTGGTGCACAACACACCATGGGAAGTATAGTCCAATAAGCCTATGAAGTCTGATCTGCAAGGCCATGGAGTCCATCATGATTGAAGTCATAAACAGAGCAATTGGAAGCTGACAAACACACAACCCTACCAACTGTGGTATGTTCATGGGCAGATCATGGTTCCCAAACATGCTAGACTGTTTGCAAGGCAGCCACCCAGGACATACATCACTGAACAGAGCTACACATTTCCCACACAGACTTTGAATAGCCATTTATCAACATCCCAGACACATGTCGTATCCACAAAATCAACAATCTGTGCATAAATATGTGTTGTCATATGAAGGAATGGCAATTTGTCCACAGATAGATCACACAAGCTAAGAATTGTGGGGTCCTGTTCAAGCTGTTAACACCTGCTGACCCACATGGTTCATTCCTGGGATTGCATGAAACAAATTGTACACACATTACCATGTCCAGTCTGATGATGTCAGCATCCTACAAATAAAGCAGGAGAAAAGGAGCCACCCAGTAAAGCATATAGCGCGTTGTGTTAATGCATATCTCTCTAGTATCATAGCATAGTTAAGTAGTGGCTCGAAACCTGCAATTGCTGACTCTATGTGTGGGGGGGGGGGTTCCTTTGAGAAGAGTGCCCTTTTTGGAGACTGGGAAAACACATTAAAAGAGGTACAATCCTCTTTGGAAAGTCTGATGATGTCAGCATCCTACAAATATAGTAGGATAATAAAAACCACCCAGTAATGCATATAGAGCGTTGTGTTAATGCGTAATTCTCTAGTATCATAACATAGCTAGGTAGGAGTTTGAATCCTGCACTTGCTGACTGTGTATGTAGGGGGTGGTGTATGTGTTTGATTACCTTTGAGAGGCATGCTCTTTTTGGAGACTGGGAAAACACATCAAAAGAGGTACATTCCTCTTTGGAAAGTGTGCTGATGTCAGCATCTTACAAATATAGCAGGAGAAAACAACGCACCCAGTAAAGCATATAGCGCGTCGTGTTAATGTGTATCTTTCTAGTATCATGACATAGTTAGGTAGGGGTTTGAATCCTGCAAACACTGATAGTGGGGGGGGGGTGTATGAGTACCTTTGAGAAGAGTGCCCTTTTTTGGAGACTGGGAAAACACATCAACGGAGGTACATTTCTCTTTGGAAAGTGTGCTGATGTCAACATCCTACAAATACAGCAGGAGAAAACAAAACACCTAATAAAGCATATAGCACGTCATGTTAATGCGCATCTCTCTAGTATCATAGCATCGTTAGGTAGGGGTTTGAATTGTGCACATGATTATGTGTGTAAATACCTTTGAGAGGAGTGCCGTTTTTGGAGAGTGGGAAAACACATCAAAAGAGGTACATTCCTTTTTGGAAAGTGTGCTGATGTCAGCATCCTACAAATAAAGCAGGAGAAAACAAAGCACCCAGTAAAGCATATAGCACGTCATGTTAATGTGTATCTTTCTAATATCATAACATAGCTAGGTAGGGGTTTGAATCCTGCAAATGCTGATTGTGTGTGCGGGGGAATATGTGTAAATACCTTTGAGAAGAGTGCTCTGTTTGGAGACTGGGAAAACACATTAAAAGAGGTATATTCCTCTTTGGAAAGTGTGCTGATGTCAGCATCCTACAAATATAACAGGAGAAAACAAAACACCCAGTAAAGCATGTAGCACATCTTGTTAATGTGTATCCCACTAGTATCATAGCATAGTTAGGTAGGGATTTGAATCCTGCAATTGCTGAGTGTGTGTGTGCGACACTGTCGGTCAATGAGGTGTGGGTTGTGCTTTTACTGACATATCAGGATTAAAACAGTATGTGCATTGCACACATCAGGTATCTGTGTGGCAAATAAATATATGTACATGTGACCTCAATTAGTACATAGGTGTGAAGCCTGCATACTACAGGAATACATTTGTTTCCTTTGACAGATTGTGCCGCTGCTTCTCAGATCGTAGGTCACATATGTATGTATGTGACAAGGCCGGCCACTGTAGTGATCTGTGGCCAAGGTCATCTGTGCCACACACACCCATGACAGTTACTATAGAGTAGTGTGAGTGAGGGTATATGCCTGGGGTATATGTCAGACATGTTCATACACAACAACGTCTGGCAATAATGGACAGTCATTATAGGTGTACAACAGCCTTGTGGATATGCATACAGGCCCCTAATGTCTTATGTGATACACTGAGGGACTCCACAATACCACCGGATATGTGGATACCAAGGGACAGATGACATAACACTTGGCTGTATGTACACATTGCTACCCAACATACATGTTGGGGGCTACCACCTATGTGGTACTGTCGGGATAGTATGTATAGTAAATGTGGATGACTATGCTATAGTTGGCTTAGAGCTATACAGCATGTGTCGGACAACAGGTATCTGTCTGTACGATACCCTTGTGTAGGATATGTGTCCCATCCAGAGAATGCACTGTAGGCCAATGCATGCATTTACAGATGTGGATGGACATATCCTTAGTGTGTTTGTATGTACCTAAGAGGGCTATATGCCAAACAGGTGTGGTCCCAGGAACGGGTGGCGGTCAATGCCACTGGTTACTGTTATAGTATAATACCGGAAGGATCCAACTGTTACAGAGTTCCCCACATGTGTGTGTGTTAGGTGCCAGGACATCATCTAATGATTGGTTATGGTTGAGGCTGTGTATACTACCAGAATGCAAAACATTGACAGATATTAACAGTATCACCCACAGCATAGTGTCAAACCATGTCATATACACTCGTGTACCCATGTTAGAACATATCTCTAGTGGAATGCATACTGGCCATCGAGAGATACTATGAGATGTTAACAATGTGTAATACAGGGTATGTCACACGTCCCATGTGTCCACTAAGTACGTACATGCAGACAGTGCGCACCCACCATGTTCACAGATGTACACCTGCTAATCTGTACTGCACACATCACACACATACTGTCCACACACTGACACATGCTGGCAACACTATACACTTCAGCCACGTGGCACATGGGCAGACAATACATACTCAGGCTTAACACTAGTGTAAACAATGCTACATTCACAGTCATAGCTTTGATGCATCATGCCTGCTCAGATATACCTACAAGGATATCATTACACTTTCCTGTTGACAACATGCTAATATTGCTACACTGATATAATGTCATCCTGTGCTTCAGCACCATGTTAGCCTGTTCCTGCATCAATGTTACAGATGACAGGAGGTGGCACAGGTGTCATCATATGCACAGGGTGTGTAGTTGGTTTGCCAGAGCCCGACATTGACCCATCCAATCGACATGTATGTGTGTGTTTGTGTGTGTGTGTGTGTGTGTGTGTGTGTGTGTGTGTGTGTGTGCATGTGTGTGTGTGTGTGTGTGTGTGTGTGTGTGTGTGTGTGTGTGTGTGTGTGTGTGTGTGTGTGTGAGGGACAACAGTACAGCATGGGCCAATGTTGATGTAATGTGTGTGTGTATATGTGTGAGCCCTAGCTGTTTGGTTAATGTGTGCACACAGCTCCACCATGTGGCTGCCATATACGGGAGGTTGTGGGTCAGCCACAGACTGTACCTGCCAGGCTGTACAGATCATTGTCTTTGGCAACGGACATGGTACCTGTGCCTGGCAGGGGTGCTACGGACAGTATCGGGTACCAACCCTGACTAATACTATCATCAGAGGCAGAGGTGTGTTGAGTGGACCCATGTCCCTGCTGGGACTGGCCAGAGCCACGTGCATGTGGTCTACTAGGATGGTCAATCGACAGGCCAGCCCCAGCATTGCTGGGGCTGGTACTGCCACTAAGGGAGCAGCTGTGATCTGTGTGCCGTCCGTGATGACTGCCAGCCATTGATGTTGCTGGCATACGTCTGCATCGACATCTCAACCATCCCGCACGGTCCTGGCTCATGGAAAACACATTGTTAGGGCATCTAATGTCTCCCCCCAACATCTATCAATGACCTCGGTGTAATTCCGAATGGCACCGGCAAGGTCACGGATGCTGTCATTGATAGCGGTGTAATGGGCCCTCTGCGTCCTTAGTCCCTGTCTGGTGTACCATTCCATATGCGCCTGTGCCTGCATTACAGCCCGGAACATACTTGAGGTCGTAAGACCTGTGGGGACACGTCTGCCAGGGGCATTATGACCAGCAGTGCTCCCACGAGAACCCCTGGACATCAGCCTATGTGGTACCATTCCAGTAATCTGGGTATGGCTGCTGTAAGGGGATGCAAGTGCCATGGATACCACACTATCCTGGTCAATGCCAACTGTATGCTGTCCCTCGGCTAAGGCCATTGGTGATGAGGGATGTATTGGCAGTATGAGTGTGCGCATAGATGGGGTGGAAAGCTGTGTACTGTTGATTGGCGGACCAATGACAGACCCTGTCAAACCTGCCTGTGCCACAATACATGTCTCATCATCTCCACTATTTGTGGCAGTGACTTCAGGTTCCCTGCTGCTTTCAGCCAACCCAACCTCAGCACCTGTGAGAGGAAGACAGGAAACACACTTTACAATCTGTACATGATGTTAGCACACATGAACACGTGCACACATGCACACATGAACACATGCACACATGAACACATGCACACATGAACACATGTACACATGCACACACGAACACATGAACACATGCACACAAATACACTCCTCACTACAGCAGATACACACACACACACACACACACACACACACACACACACACACACACACACACACACACACACCAGCAATCCAACACATAGTCAATAGTGGGTGAAGGTGGGTGACAGTATCACAAGGCAAACAGTCAACTCACACGTCAGCATGCAGAATATGTGTTGCTCAAGACCATGCAGTGCGAGTGTAGACAGCCCTAGTTAATAACAGTATACATGGCTTTGATGCATGTGTGTAGTTGTTCAGTGATTGGCTACACCCTGGAACACAATGTGTACATGGACACAACATTGCTGTGCAAGTATTATCAGCTCTGCAATGTCCTGTGCACCATCACTCATAGGTATACATACCATGACTGCATGTATCTGTGTGACTATGCCTATCCAATGTGCAGTACGGTGTTTCCACAAGTGTGTCTGATGCTCTGTGTATTACATGTCATTGAGGCAGCTACTGACATTACTGAGCTGTGCAACATCTTACAGCAAACATGCACAGCATGCATTATGCGTAGGTGTGTTACGTGTACATGGCCTACACCTCACCTATGACATGCACATTTCATTACCAATATTGCAGTTATACTACACTCACTAGCATGTATTGTCTGCCCTGCTCTTACATCAGAGGGACCTACAAGGATTTGAAAGAGTTCGTCAGTGGCCACAACTGTGGCATTGCTAAACTACAGTAGAACAACAGTCGACAGTCACAGGTGTACAGATAATATTCCAAATATAAGTATTGCACAACACTAGGTAGCACAACTGCTAAACACACAGTACACAGCTCACGTATACATAATCTAACAATACAGGTAACTGTAGTCTGCAGGTAGGGCATGTTACCTGCATGCTCCATGTCAACATGCTGGGTGGCTCCGGCCTCCATGATGACACATGTCTGTGGCAGTTGCTGTTGTTGTCCAGGAGCCACCACGCTTAGGAGCAGCTCCTCCACTCTGGTGAGGGGGGGATGTATGGCCACTCCACCACCTGTGGCAAGCTGTTGTCTATGGATATCAGATGCACACCACAGGACATGTCTAATTAAATCACTGCAGTGATGGCGTACTTGCTCATATGTCCGGTTATGCATGCCTATGTCATTTACCCAACGAACAAGATCTTGCCACAGTGCAGTCCGCTCATGCTGGTGCTGGCTGCTTCTGGAAAACAGCAGTGAGTAGTGCTGCACCAGGCTGTGGTGGATTACCTCCTCCTCTGCTGATGTGTAACAAGGGTTACTTTGGTGGGCCATCAGTCTGAAAGATAAATGAACAATATGTGTGAGCGAGTCCTGTGGCACCCTTTACACCCTTACCCACAGATATCACTTCACTGCCATATATACCATCCATTTGTCTGTCAGAGGATACACACGTTCAATACCACATATTGGTTCTCAGGCCACAACTGACTAACAGTGTCTGGCACACTCTATATATCAAACCACTATACCACAGTACCTGGCACACTGTTTGTGACACAATGCACAACCTCGCCACAGGGGTATATATCACGCTAATGCACGAACAAAGATGTCATCCATTGCAATGAATGTAAAGTACAGTTACAGTAGTATCAGTAAACCACCCTAGTCGTTGATGCCATACCCCTGCCTAACATATGTGCACAGTTGTTAATATAGGTCGCATACTGCTGTAACAGAGTATATATGTTGCTAGATACACACGTATACCCTGTAACACATATATGATTGCGGGCATGGTACAGGCATAATTACACACACATCAGACAAACATACAACACACCACTGTAAGCCAACACAGATGAGCTTTACCTGTGTATCATACAGTACTGTGTGCCACTACTTACAAACCCTTATGCCTGAGGTATGTACTCTGTGCAGAGTACAGGAAACACACAAGACAGTGTTTCCAAGCAATGTGAACATACACCATACTGTGCTGTTTAGGCCTACAGCTTCAGGTAGTACTACAGTTCATATGGGAGTTGGATTCACCAGCAGTACCACTCACTAAGCATACATGTATTGCTTTAGCCTACAATGGGACACCACAGTCATCAACAAGGAGCTATGTCACAACGTATGCCATACTACTATGTCTGCCTAGCAATAACATACACATCTTTTGCTGGCCTCACAGCTAGGACAGACACTACCATGTCAGATACAACTTCATACTAAGCTATCACATCTTTATAGACCTTGCACACATTCAGCGTTACACTCATTCAACATCACATAGCGGGTATTGCATTAAGTACATGTGTGAGTACATAGTGTCATAGGTAGGTAATATGCTATTGGCCCTAGGGCCTACAGCAGCCTAGCCATATGCTACCCTGGCCTTTGCCACACATGTACTTTGATTTCACTTGCCCCTGTCAACCAGAACCACAGAGGTGATTCCCGGGGTGTATTACCTATCTCACAAACAATCATCAGGGGTATTTATGACAACTGCTAATGAGGAACCTTGTTTGCTATTGCTAGGTGGTTTATTCCAGGGTATGGCATATCTCTGAGATAGGAACCTATCCCTCCAGCATGTGCTGTTTAGTGAGCTGACGACGTTTAGGGCCATAGACTGTGTAGCCCAGAGGGATTGTGATATGTTGCCATGGTGGTTGGCACACAGCTATGGGTGTGACATACCTCTGTATGTCCGGCAGAAGTCACCTCTGTGTGGGCGGTATGCAATACAGTCTAGCTGTGGTTTTGTGAGTCAGTCTGCATACGGCATCTGTTTGAGGCCAGTATTACTCTTTGTGAGGTATGTCTGTGGCCTTTCCACTTGCTGTAGTTGTCATGTGAGGTACATACCACACGGGGCATTGTGAAAAGTAGGGGGGAATACTGACCTATATTTCCCTAGATGACACACCTGTTGTGATGACACGTACCACATAGACAGATTACAAGTCTAGTGTGGCACTGTCTTTATCAAAGGGGAGGCTACTGTCCACCTGTGTCCCATGTTCCCTTATCACACCGTCAGTTTTAGGTAGATTTTTACCTATGTGGTAGTTAATGGGTACAGTGTTTTGGAAAGGAGTGATGGCACAGCAGTATCGACACCTGTCTACAGTCCATGCCTTGGTCACCACACACCTGTTGCGGTACATATGACCCCGTGTCTCTCTCTATATATATATATATATATATATGTGTATATATATATATATATATATATATATATGTATATATTTATATATATGTATATATATATATATATATATATATATATATATATATATATATATATATATATATATATATATCTATACACATACATGTACACATCCATTGCTGTACATATAGATGTACATATAGGCACATGTACAGTCCACCTTTCATGGTGGGGATATCACTTATGCGACAGTTGTGAGATGTACAGTTATGTGATTATATTGCACAGTGTTGTACAGAATGCATTTTGGTGTCCTCAGTCCATGTAGCTTTAGCAGGCCTCACTGGCTGTAACACAGCAGATCTGACAAATCAGTCCCACAGCGTTTAACCACCACATGACATATATCAGCACTGCATGCTGTTTTCTATGCCACACACTACGACCTACATAGATATATGCACATAACAGCCTTCAACAACATATATGTGTCCACCCTTCACTAACAGTTGCAGTATGTCCCTTGCCGTATGCACATGTGCAGATACAGACAGATACGTACTGCTGCCACATATGGATGAATTACAGTGTGTAGAGTACTCTTCAGGAACATCTACTACATGCCGGCACATACATATGAGTTACATACCTTACCTTTGTATTTCTCTGCTCCATCTGTTGTTACTGTTTTGTTGTTTATTTTTTTATATTTTTGGTTGTTTTGTTTGGATTTTCTCTGTCTGTTTCTGTCTCTTTCATCTGTGTCTCTCTCTCTGTCTGTGTCTCTGTCTCTCTCTCTCACTCTCGTTCTCTATCTCTCTTTTCCTGCAATGATATTATTGCATGTGTGGACAGCAGGTACAGCCTGCTTTTCTAGGTATCTGCACATGTGCATGTGACAGCCTCTGCACCAATTGGTGCCCACCATTAAGTAATTGCATGCAGCCTGCTGTTTGGTAATTGCAGTACTCACTGTGATTGCAACCCACTGCTATAAAGTCCTAGGTTAGGTAGGCATAGCCCTTTCAGCTTTCCAAGGTGGGGCCCATGCTTGTTTGCTCTGGACACCGTTGTGTCAGTCAGAAGGTTGGTATATGTCTCTTATCTGAAGGTAGGGTTGTAGCCAGTGATATGCATGTTGTACTCAAACCTGAATGTTGCTGCTTCCAGTACACACTTCTCAGTGTAGACATTTACTCACCCCTCCAAATTCTAACACAGGATACATGGGAGTATGTACTTTATTTCTGAATTAGACAATTAACTGTCATACAAATGTAGTTATTGCAATATATTCCTGTTGCACATGCACTGTTTGTGAACTGCTATACTGTAATTATTAAGTTACTTCTGAACAGTTTGTGGTTTGTTTGTGTTGACATTAGCACAGGCTGCTCAAGACAACTGGACATATTTCAGTGCTGAGTATGCCTACCTACACCTTTGGTTTTGCCTGAATACATGGGTATGTTGTACCTTTGGGTAGGGGAGCAGAGCTGCAAAGAGCATTTTTTATTATCGTGTGAGGTTTATCTTGCTGAACATACAGGGTTGCTGTGTACCTGTTAGTCTATCAAGGCAAGTAGTCTGTCTGCGTAGCTCCCACCTGTGGACATATCCAGATGATAGCTAGAGGTTAGCCAATTATTCTTTGTCTGTGCACCACATCAGTCTTTTCAGCACTGGCACAATGGCATTGTCACAGTTGGTTGCTAGCAGTACATGGCTACATCCTGTGATATTTCTGTGTTGTACTCCTACATAAGGGCATGCTTGTGGAACTCCTTCCAAAGATATTTGCAGAGTGTGTAACAGCAGGAATGCTGATATGCCTGTGTGTTTCTGTCTCTGCCTGGCCTCAGATACTCTCAGGTATATATTTGAACAGCCTCAGTGAAAGGTACATATAAGTGAGATACACTTGTAATATATTACAGACATATTTCAGTTGAGGCTTTCTTGGGAATCGGAGCATATATATTACTACACCTTTTCTGACGTGCAAGCAGTGTCTACTCTCACCTATTGACGTTATTCATTAAGTGTGATTCCCCACTTTTCTGCCTAATGTTAGTACTTTTCAGAGTGATTCAGAGGGGCACAGCTAACATTTGTTTACAAATCAGGGACATCCCTGTAAAGCAGTCACAGTTGGGGAGTCTGGCCTCTGCCCTATTCAACTTTGCCAGTGTTTATCCTGGTCTGATACTGTGTGGTGTTTGTAAGGCGCTACTGTAACATTATTCGCTGCTAGAATGGCTGGTTCTTTTTTCACAGTCATGTCATGCAATTTCACAACAACTGCTGGTAAAGACCTACAGAACAGGATTTGTGTTATGCCATTCCTAATTTCCATTTACATTCCCTCATTGCAATGCATGATATATTTATTTGAGTACCAAGTTATTTGTATATCTGCTGTGTCTTAGTGGTAATTCATGCAGTCTATTGTGTCAATGGTCTGGGCTTCGAGACTGGCAGAGGTTTTTTCTTTTGCTGCTGAGCAGAATAAGGGCCCTGACATAGAGTGACTAAGGCACTTTTAAGCAGTTGTAAGTGGGTTTGCGTGACACTTAGCTAAGCGCACACATGCGCACACTCGCTTAAACCTGCTAACTACTGCTTAAAAGTACTTACTCCCGCTAACCCCTGTGCTAATTTCTTTGAAAGAAAAGAAAATGGGGAGATAGGAAACTGGTGAAAGAGGGGGCACAAAGAGGGACAGACAGTAAGTAAACAAGCTCGGGATGTGCAGGACGGGTGCAGGGAAGGTCCATAGCTCCCCATTTCTTTACCAGCAATAGCTGTGCATATGCAATAAATTTGGAGTGAAATTTGAAACCTTCCACCCCTGGGAGAGGGGTGAGGACAACAAAGTATGTTGTACTGCCAATTATAATTATCAGTTTACATGTCTAGCGGACATGTGTGTGAAATGGGCAGCTATGTATGAGCATAATTTTTTTGTGGGTACAGATTGCCCTTTTTTTTTTTCAGGTGGGAGTGGAAAGTGAGGTAGAGGAAGTAGGTATGTTTGGGGAGGTAAACAGACAAGACAAACAAGATGCATACAGGGGCGGTGTATGACACATGGGGTGGGTGAACACTATTGACGGGGACGGATGTTTGGAAATCACAAGCCCATGAGCCCACAGATGGTAACAGTGGAACTGAGATCCCCACCCATGGGCAGTCACCACTGCACCTTCACAGCCCCGAGGGTGGCTGTGCTGGGGGTTGTGTAGGACGGGCAGGCTCACCCATGAGATGCGCCACTCTTGCCTCGAGCTGGCATAGGGGATCAGCAACTGAATGCTGGATCTCCCTATGCACCATAACCCGGACCCTTCGAAGGGTGACAGGTGGCCCTTCTCTGCCCACGCTTGCATGGGGGGGACGAGCCCCATCCCCTGCAGCGCTTCCACCCGAAGGTGGCACAGGACCAACGGAGGAGGGGAGCCCGGGCTGGGCACCAGACCTGCTGGTGCCAGGTGCATTCGCCAGTTGAGGAGGAACAGGTGGGTTCGCTGGGACCGGCCTTCCCATACATTCTGTGATTAGGTGTGTTTAATTACAACATAAGCAAAACAGAATTCCAGATTAGTTGTAACAGCATGCAATAATATTCCCATTAACCCAACACACCAAGGTTCCAACAGTTGAACAGCAAGCATAACACATGCATATATTGAACAACAGTGGACATTCCAACAGCATGCAGGGATGATTGGTAGCAACAAGCCACCATGATTGTGGTGTTTGAACAGGGCACATGCATCAAAGTGAATGCAGATATTTATAGAACAATAGGACATATGTCCCAACAAATGTTTGAGATTACACATACCCATTGAGGTGTGGAATTGCATGGTTTTTGCACATACAGTAGGGTGTAGAAAGAAACCTCAATTAACATCTTATAAGTACTTTTAGTCTACACTACATTCCTAGCGTATATCCCCTACATGTATTATTACACTTACCAACATGCTTTAGGTTGTGTAATAGGTTTGGCTCGTTCATTATATACCTGTCCTATATTTGACTTACTAACTGTCCAAGATGCAGATGTTACTGGTACATATTTCTTGCTTTTATTTATATTTCTTTATCTACATATCTGGATGTGTTCACATGACATTTTCAGTTCAATTTGTAAATAACCCTGCATTTCTTGTAGCACGCACACATTTCTGGGGAACAAATTAACAAGCTACTCGTGTGCCAGATTTACTTATGCATGCCAGCCAGTCACTGACTATTGAGGACTGTATATATACTTCACAGATACTAGCACTTCCATCACCCACTTTAGATGGGACTGCCCAACTGTGGGTTGCCAGCAATTATTAAAACAGCACTATTTGTATAATGCAAGGGTACAACAACATTTCAAAGTAAGTGACACAGACACACTCCAGGTTTTATACCTTTATTAATTACATTACACACTTTTCCACAGGCTCTCTCCTTTATTTGATATTACAGTGCATATGGAAGACATATTCAGAACATATTATACCTTTATTAATAGGTTAGAACACTCTTTTTCAGGCTCGCTCACTTATTTTATATGACAGTACCTGCAGAGATATTATTCCAGACATATGTTACCTTTCTTAATGGGTTACTACACTCTTTTTCTGGCTCTCTGACTTTTTTATATGACAGTACATGCAGAGGGCTTATTCAGGGCATTTTATGGCTGTATTATTGGACTATGACACTTTCTTTCATGCTCTCTCCCCTATTTTATATAACAACACATGCAGAATAATCACTAACCTGCCTGGTGGCACAGCCTTAGAAGCCTATCTGCATAGGCTTGCTGATTCGCAGCACGGTCACCTGCAGCTGTGAAGTAAATGAAGGGATATTGAGACATACCTATCCATTATACAGAATCAATTATCAATTCTTACATACTGCATTCCATGGCTACCTACTCAGTTGTGGGGCATCTTGCATCCCACGGGCCTCCTGTATCCATTGGTTCAGTAGGTCCTGCTTCCATCTCTTCAAGTCTGCATGGTGGTGACGGACCTGCTCACCAGTCTGAGGAATGCGTGTGACACTGGTGAGGTCATGAGCTAAACGGTTCCAAGCCTCTGCCTTGTACTCCATCCCTTGGAACTGGCCCTGTAGGAGTCTTGACTCATGATGGTGGACAAGGAGCCAAACCATGTATTTCAACTCCTCGATGCCCCAACGTTGCACTCGGAAGTGTGTACCCTCTCCAGCACCAGCCATTCTAACAGCAGATGTGAGCTACAATCAGTTATGGTGAGTATTCCCGCCTATGGGGCTTAAATATGCCGCTTCCCACACTTTTTTGTGATTGGCCATTTTTGAAAATTCTCGGCTGACTGCAGACCTGCTTAGTAATGGTTAATCTAGCATTTCTAAGTATATGTATGTTACTGGCTGTTTCTCCTAACCTGTCATGGCTTAGTGGTTCAGTACTTTGATTATGGTGCATAGAGTCCTGGGTTCGAACCTTATCCTTCATTTTATTTTAATACTGTCCAGACAGGCTAGCGGGCGTGGCTGTGTTTAAGCAGCTTTGCTCTACGTTGCTCCACGTTGCCCTACGGTGCACTGGTTGGTGCAGCTCGCATGTCCACACAAACCGATTGCACTGGGTAAAGCGCTATTTAACTATGGGCAACTCTATTGCACTGGGTAAAGCACTGCCGAACTATGGGCACCTATATTGCGATGGGTAAAGTGCTGCCGAACTACGGGCACCTATATTGCACTGGGTAAAGTGCTGCTTAACTGCAGGCAATTGTATATCAGGATGCTTTAAAAATATATATTTTGTTCACTTATACATAGGCCATTTCACCGCTTTTTAGTAATATTTTAATCATGTATGTCAGGTATTATTTTATATACTGGTTTAAAACATAAATTGGAAGGGGAGTGGTGGGACTCGAACCATGAATGCCTCCTCTTTGTGCGAATGCTCTATCATTATGCTATTGCTATTTGGCTTGATTTGCATAAACATTCTTTCTTATGCTCTTCCATGTCGGGATTGCTAACTGCAGCTAAGCAATGGGCACACCCGCGCACACACGCACAAATACGGCAGCTATTTCGGGAATATAAAAAAAATAAAATTAATGTTTTACTTTTTATAACTGTGATGGGGGTTTATAATGTCAGGGAGTGTGGTGTTGGGTGCATGGACATTTGAGCAGACTCGCTCTTCTGTGTTTACATTTTTCTTTTTTAACCCTTGCAGGGGCGTGGACATTTAGACTGCTTGGCAGTCGGACACGCCCCCCTGCTTTCCTACACGGTCCGTGTTAGACTTGCGGTTGAGTCAGCATGCCCTCATGAATATTCATGGCATGCTGATGTCATACCGTTCAACTGCAGCCTCCGTGTAAGACTTATTTAGTCTTACACGGTGGATTTGTGAATCCGGGGGTAGATGTGGAGCTATACTACAAGATACACTGCAGTATATTTGCTCTGCATTATAAGATCTGAACCTTGAATAGTAATGTGTAAGGTATTATAGTGTGTTCCCCTCAGGACTGTCTTGGGTTAACCTTTGCATTTCAGCTATATGCATTACTGAATGTAGTTATGCTGATGCAGGCATGTATGACACTGTAATAGCTGGAGACTGCAAATATACCATCTACAACTGCATTTGGCTCAGGTAGCCAACCCAGCACCCCAATATGGTCTGTACACATCACACATATTCCCATCCATTAGGGGTTAAATGTGTAATACACAGTGTACTTACTATCTCTGTCATGCATGCATTTCATGCATGTGTGTTTAAAAGTCACTGCAGTCTTGTGTGATACTCTACCTACATTACCAGGTCATAATGTGTTACCAGGTGAGCTCTCGGCACATATCAGTCAATAAATTCATAGCAGTGGCTCACTCACTCAGTTTGCTAAATGATATGCATGTTGTTCGTTTTTGTACACACAGACCGGGGTTCGAATCCAGGGACAAGTACTACTATCTATTTATTGAAACAGACAAGTACTACTGAATATGTATAGAAAAGTTGTGCATTGTTAACAGATATGCTCCCCACAGGAATTACAGGTAAATAAATTGTCTGTAGTAGCTGTTCCAATGGTGTACTAATTTGTGTGTCCAGATGTACTATTTTGTAAACAGCATTGCTCAGCAAGGTGATAAGACTTCATTAAAGTAACTGTCCCCAAGTACTCTACTATTCCAAGTTGGAGCAAAAAATATACAGAAACCTCACCAAAGGTCTGCTGAGCACAACACACAGTCCAAAATAGAAATAAAATCGCTTCAGAATACCACTATGTTCAAAGATTTAATAAAACGTATATCCAAAAGGCGAAGAAACCCCTCTCCAAAACACTTGAAAATTCAGCAGGGTGACAAAATGAATCAAAACCGACCAGACCAGGAATCCAGAAATGCTATTCAGTATTCAGTGTTCAAAATACAGAATTAAATAACTCAAACTCTGAAGCTATAACAAGAACAAACAAATTTATTAAGCGCTTTCATCTCAGTAAAATACTGAGACTTCATCAGAATAATAACCCATCATTCATTTCTCTTTAAAAACACATATCACTTAATCAATTAAACAATTACAAATCTTAAAAACACATTTCATAATTTCATCATTAAACATCTCAAACTTAAATCACAATAATATAAGTTACTTTATCAATGCTCTACTTTTTAAAATAGGTAAAATAGAGACCATGCCATTAATGCCAGGTTCATTCATAACATTTAAATGTAGTTGTCACTTCAGCTCACTTCTTTCAATTTTAATATTTTCAATTATTCAGAAACTGAAGTTAATAGAGAGCATTTTTCACTTTTTAGAAAAAAGTTTTAAGTTTGTTCCTGGTTCTAAAATTAGTTTAACTGATACTATGACTGAAATTAAGTTATATACAAGGAAGCTAAACTTAAAATTATTTTTTCAGGACAAAGTTCAAGGTGGCATTAATGCAAACTTTCATACAAACAACTTTAAATGTAAAAGTATATTTAACCCACCAGCCCACCCTGTAGTTAACACTTTTGAACATCTTTGTTTGAAAGAAACCCATTCAGTTTTAGGGTCCAAAAAGAGAACATTTTTTAGTGTAACAAAGGATGAGAATTTAATTTTAAGGCAGTTGAAAGAAGACAACTCTATTCCAGTTATGAAAGCTGATAAGGGGGGAGGGATGGTGATAGCTGACAGTTTTGATTATAGTGCCAAAATGATGGAAAACTTCTATGACTCTGACAGATATCTTGAAGTTTCATTAAATGAAATTAGAATCGCTCACTGCAGGGTTCAGTTGTTTCTAGAAGATTCACTGTTTCAGGGGACTATTTCAGAAGAGTTATATATTTTTTTACGAAATTATCCCACCATCCCCCATGCCTTTGGGATACCCAGGGTACATAAAGATGTCTTGAATCCCCTTATAGAATTATTATTGCTGCAAATGGTAGTTCTACTTATCCTTTGGGAGTTTTTATTGATCGGCTTTTAAAAAATAGCTTTTTCTGTAGATTATATATAGGACACTAAGGATAATCACAAGGCTTTCTTTAGTTATGTTAGGAACCCGGGTGGGAATTCCCAGATATGCTCAGAATTAGTCCAAAATGACAAAAAATACACCGAACCCACAGACATTGCCAACATCCTAGCTGACAGGTTCAGCGCAAACTTCTCCCCCCCCTCCCCACCAAAAGGGAAAATATCTATACCAGCAGAGTGCTACCCCCCTGACATCTCAGATGCTCAGGTACTGGCCGCCCTCTCCAAAACAAAAAACACAGCATCAATGGGACCAGACGGTGTCCCGGGCTGCGTCCTACATGAACTCCAAGAAGAGCTAAATCCAAACATAAAACTACTGTTCATTCTCAGCCTTACTACAGGATATGTACCCAAAGAGTGGCGTACAGCAACAGTGGTCCCTCTCCACAAAGGTGGTGCCTCAACAGATCCTGGAAACTATCTCCCCTTAAGCCTGACTAGCTTGGTCTGCAAAGCTATGGAAAGGATCATCATGGACCTCATAAATAAAGATATTGGGGACCTACAGACACTGGATCTTACCCAGTTTGGCTTTGTTAAGGGCAGATCCTGTCTCTTAAACCTGGTCGATTTCTTTGAAACAGTCACCAAGGCCATTGACGAGGGGAAGGTGGTCCACACAGCCTACCTGGACCTCACAAAAGCCTTCGATACAATACCCCACTCGGGCATTATAGATAAGCTCACCAGCTTAAATATAAACCACTATGTCACTAGATGGGTTGCAAACTGGCTCAAGGACAGAACCCACATGGTTAGAATTGCTGGAGCCATGTCAGACTGCAAACCAGTTACAAGTGGCGTCCCACAAGGCTCAGTCCTGGGACCTCTCTTGTTTGGTATATATTTCTCGGAGGTACAGGCCAACAAGGAAGGACTGTGGCTGACCAAGTTCGCAGATGACTGCAAACTGGGAGCCATAATCGACTCTCCAGCTGACACAAGCATCCACCAAAAGGGCCTCATAGAAACAGACAACTGGTGCCAGAGCCATGGCCTCAAGCTAAACGCCAAACAGTGTATAGTCATCCCTTTTGGCAAAAATAAAGTGCCCACAAATTACCACATAGGTGGTAATCCATTAAGTACAGAAGAAGTAATTAGGGACCTGGAGACCCAAGTTGATAGCAATCTCTCATTTGACAACCACGTGGCCAAAGTGGTTAGAAAAACATTTTATATAGCCCACCTAATCATGAAGGGATTCACATCTAGATCAGGGGAGGTCATCGTGCTTCTTTACTCATCCCTCATCAGGCCCATAATCGAGTACAATGCCCCTTTTGGGATGTACCTTACCAGACACCTGCAGCAACTGGAAAGACCCCAAAAGTACCTCACCAAGAGGATCAAAGGGCTCAAACAGATGCCATATGCTGCCCGGTTAAAGAAACTCCAGCTCTACTCAGTGGCATACCGCCTGATCAGAGGCGATCTGTGCTTGACGTATAAAGCCATGTCCAACCCGGAATTAATGGACATGCTGCACCTCAGAAAATCCAAATCCCATTGAGCTACGCTCGAGACTTGAACCTCAGCACTGAAATAAATAGGACATGCTGGAGGGACAGATTCATAACCCAGAGGCTCCCTTCACTCTGGAATAAGATCCCAGTCCAGGTTAGGCAGAGTCCCTCATTGACTCTCTTCAAGAGGAATCTTGATGAGTGGATGGGAGATCGTAGGTTTACCCTGGGTATCACTTCTGTGTCACTGTTAGACAGAGGCACATTATACTAACCTTGAAAAAGGGCATAGCAAAATTAATTTAAAATGGGTGGCAAAAGCCAAACACACTCTGGCTAGGCTTATAAATGCCCTAGGGCAGATAGCCTAGTATGAACCTATGAACCTAAGAGACTCTTGGGATTTCCTGACCAGATTTAAAAAAATAACTTTTTAGGGAAAGCTCCACTCTTTATACTATGGATGTTATTGATTTATTTTCATTAATTCCACACAGTGAAGGTTTATAATTATTTTCAGAAGCAATTATTAAACTGACAGATCTAAGTAGTACCATGGTAAATTTTATTATAAATATCATGGAGTTAATTTTAGAAAGCAACTTTTTTTTTTGAAGGTTGTTACTTCAAGCAGATCAAAGGCGTGGCTATGGGGGCCAGTTGTGCCCCCATATATGCCAATTTGGTGATGTACTCCTGGGAACAGAAAAACATCATATCTAGATTTACTGACAGATGGATCTTTTACCTTCGATACCTTGATGATATTTTTATTTTATGTAAGGAAAATACTACAGAGGAACATAACTTGGCTGACTATTTGAACAGTTTAGGTTCCTTCCTGAAATTTGCATTTAATAGTTCTGAATCAAACATTGATTATCTTGATGTTACCATTTATAAGGATTTTGAACAGTGAAACTTCTCTTCCACTATTTACAGAAAAAACACATTTTCTAATAGTTACATGGATTTTAATAGTCAGCATCCAAGATATACTAAAAAGAATATTTTTAAGGGCCAGTTAGTGAGAGCGGCCAGTATGTGTTCTGAATGGAATAGTTTTAGGAAGGAAGTTCTGTTGATTTCTGAAATGTTTTTTTTTGTCAGAGGTTATCCTAGAGATCTTATTTTAAAAACTGTAAAAGAGGTTAGTTCAATGTGGGGTTGAAATTTAAACCCATTTTGGGAGCTGATCACAGTCAAATAAAATTGAAAAAAGAATCTGTGAATAATAATTATAGTGACAATATGGTGAATGAACACAGAGATGGAACCAAGGAGGTCCAAAATATTCTGAAAAAATATTGGATATTATTTAATTCCAACGTATATTTGATTAAAACACTTGGTGAAAGCCCGAAGTTTGTGTTAAAAATGTGTAGAAATTTGAAATTCCTATTTGAACATGAGTTGTCAAACTATGTGATGAATGAGAAAGGTACCACTAAGTGTGGGCGCTGTCAACAATGCAAATTTATTTTAGAAGCGAAAAGTGTCAATCTACCAGGAATTAATATAAACATTGTTTTAAGGCAAGGTTACTGTTCTACTAAAGGTTTGATTTACTTAGCTGTTTGTGACAATTGCTCCTTTTATTATGTAGGGAAAACCGAAAGGGTGTTCAAAAGACGGATTTATGAACACACATATGCTATTTCACAATGTAATGAGAATAATGCTTTGTACAAGCATTCATTAAAGTGTGAGGGCTTTACTAAATTTAAATTTGGTATATTGGAGATAGTACAACAGAGTACAAGAGGTGGGTGGTTGGAACTTAAAATTGAAAGAAGTCAGCTCAAGTGGCAACTACGTTTAAATGTTATGAATGAACCTGGCATTAATGACATGGTCTCTATTTTACCTATTTTGAAGAGTAGAGCATTGATAAGGTAACATATTATTGTGATTTAAGTTTGAGATGTTTAATGTTGAAATTATGAAATGTGATTTTAAGATTTGTAATTGTTTAATTGATTAAGTGATATGGGGTATTTAAAGAGAAATGAATGATGGGTTATTATTCTGATGAAGTCTCAGTATTTTACTGAGACAAAAGCGCTTAATAAATTTGTTTGTTCTTGTTATAGCTTCGGAGTTTGAGTTATTTAATTCTGTATTTTGAACACTGAATACTGAATAGTATTTCTGGATTCCTGGTCTGGTCGGTTTTGACTCATTTTGTCACCCTGTTGAATTTTCAAAACTTATATCCATGAACAACACTAGAACGAATAAGACAAAACCACGAAATAAAATTGTCCACTTCTTAGCACTTTCGGGTTCAAGCCCTTCTTCAGATGATTTTCCATTATACACCATGTTTTTTAAACAGGGCAACAGTCAATCACTCCTCAATAATGCACCCTCCTATTTTTTAAAGCAGGTTTCATTGGAACTAACTCATTGAGACCAGGATGCCTATGATGATGTAACTACAAGCCTTACACGATCCGCAGGGTATAGTCCCATCCTTGCTAATAAGTTGTTTCAATCTGGGTCCCTATTCTTGTCCCAAAATATCCTTCAAATTTTGTTTCTCCTAAAGCCAAAAAATGGCCTATCACCTATCAACCCCTTTATACTTTCATCAGTACTATGTTTCAATTGTTTCTAACTATATCACAAATGACATGTGTATTATTACTATATGTGAACATGATCCTAACATTATGTTGGTCATTGGCAAGGGTGCTGACAGCACCTTTTTCTCACCTCTCATTACCTTTCTTCAACCAGGGACCCATCATCTGAAGAAGGGCTTGAACCCGAAAGCGCTAAGAAGTGGACAATTTTATT
Source organism: Protopterus annectens (assembly GCF_019279795.1). Classification (NCBI taxonomy): domain Eukaryota; kingdom Metazoa; phylum Chordata; order Ceratodontiformes; family Protopteridae; genus Protopterus; species Protopterus annectens. The sequence continues at coordinate 555,856,163 of NC_056746.1, forward strand.
TTGTGGTTTTGTCTTATTCATTCTAGTGTTGTTCATGGATATAAGTTTTATTAAATCTTTGAACATAGTGGTGTTCTGCAGTGATTTTATTACTATTCCAAGTTAATAAGACAATTAAAACTGTTTATTGTTGTTACAGCTGCATGCTTGGTGCATCTGTGAATGTCTGCTGTTAATCTAACCCCGTGCCTGCCAAGGATGCATGATACATATAAACACTCTGTACTGTGCATGATACATGTCCCTCAAGTCATTGATAGTGATCACTGTTGCCAAAACCCTTGGACAGAGATTTAACATCCAGTCGAAGTATGTCAGTAGCACACTCACACATCAGTGCACAGTACACCTTGGTAGTCATATATGTTCCCCTGATATATAATAGTCCCCTGTAGTCCTGTACCTATAGATGTTACAGCTTGGCCCATCCTGTCCTATGCAGACAACTTAAGAGGTATGTAAGTGCTACAGAAGATATAGGGCACTTGTAGATATAAAAGTGAGGGCAGACCTGTAGAGTATAAAACAGTACTGTTGCAATAAATATAAGCCTATACTGTTGTTAATGGACTGTCTCTCTCTCTCTCTCTCCCCCCACCCCTTATCTGCATCACAAATATTATTATTGTTATACTACGGGTATGGTTTCCATTTCACATATGTTCTTCTCAAAACCTTATGTTGGGCCTTGTGTTTTATTATTGCTACATATTACAATGGTTGCATACTAACATACCTTGTTAAAATACCAATGTTGTTGGCCTTTTGCCATAACTGTTAGTGGCATGCTGCTACAATACTGACTGTTATCCCATTTATTGTTGTGTTCTGTATGCTATGCAATTTTATTGTTCTGGTTTAATTGGAACACCCGTGTATGCTGTTGTAACTAACATTTAAATGTTCTGTGTATGACTAACCTATACACTTTGAAAAAACACAACACCATAGTACAAGTGGGTAGGCCAGTACCTGCAGACCCACCTACCCCACCTCATCTGGCCATGGCACCAGGTCACAGGGGTCCCAACCTAGAGCTGTCCTGTCCACTGGTCCTGCATCACCTATGGATGGAACTGACTTGGGGGATGGGGCCTGCCCCCCCCCCCGGGTGTGGGCTCGGAGAGGGAGTAGTTACTCGGCAACAACTCCCAGAGATGGTGCAGAGGATACTCCAGTGTGACATGGACAATCAACTACGCCAGATTGAGGGAAGACTGGTGCATCTGGAGGGGCAGGCTGGCCCTGGCTTCCAGCCCCCAGCACAGCCACCTTTGGGGCCGTGAAGGAGCAGTGGTGACTGCCCATAGGTGGGGAGCTCAGTGCTCAGTCCTACTGCTGCCATATGGGGCACTTTGTCCTCCGATTCCACAGCATCCTCCCCATCCAAGGTGTTTACCCCCTCCATGTGTCATACACCTCCCTTGTCTGCCATCTTGCCTGTCTTGTCTGTTTGCAAATGCTACCTTTCTTACCCAGCTTACCTCCCCACATGTACCTATATCCCTTCCTCAACATTCCACTCTCTCCTTAAAAAAAATTTGGAATTTGGCCTGCAAAAAAATATTGCCCCATACATAGCTCTTCATTTCACCCACAACTACACTGCCATCAATCAATCATCCCAGCAATTAATCAACAAAGTTATGTCACCGACACACCTCCCTCTGGGATGTGAGGCTCCAAATTCCAAATTGTCTACAACATTACATGCACAACTATTGCTGTACAAGAAATGGAGAGCTATGGTCTTTTCCTACACTTATCCTTGAAGATCCCTACCTGCCTTTTATATTGTTTTCCCCCTACTTGCCCCCTTTTCACCACTTTCCTATCACCCCTTTTTTTATTTTTTGGAAATAGTATGGGTTTAAGTGGGGATAATTACCACTTGGTATCACAGTGCAGCATGCAAATCTGCTTTACTCACCTTCTGTCTGATATGTCAGTAAAGCTATCTCATGACCAGTCTCAAACACAGTACCCTGCTAACTATAGAAAAGTGCATTAGCCCACTAGGCCACTCAGCTTTGACAGCTTATTTCCATTAACTTATCCTCTTTATCAGTGATGCACATCACAAAAATATTTGGACGCTGCCAAGTTGCAAACCCAGGACACTTTCAACTACAGCATTAGCCACTAGGCCACTCAGTATTGAAGACTGATGTGTGTTCCCATAAACTTATCCTGATTAGCAGTGATGCACAACAGAAAAATAAACAGCCCTGTCAAGTTTCAAACCCAGGAACCTGTCAACTACAATACAGTGTGTTAGCCCACTAGGCCACTCAGCTCTAAGGCTAAGCACCTGTTTTCATAAACATATCCTTATTGGGGGGGTTATTAGGTCTGCACAGGCCCTTAAGATGGTATAACTGTTGCACACAAACACAAAGAAGACAGCCCCACTCCTACAGGGAATAGGCTTCACACACAGAGTTGCCAGCTATGAGATTAGAACCTCTATCTAGTTGCATGTACTACAGTGCTACATACTTATTGCATGTGTCATGGCATTTATGTGTCTGGCAAGTGTCTAATGGTGCATCTAAGGTGGATGACACTAGCAGGCACTATAACGTCATCCAAAAGGGGGATTAACAGGATTTAATGGCACTCAAAATGGTATAACCAATACACACAAACCAGCCATACTGCTGCAGGGGATGTGCTTCATGCACACACACACTGAGTTGCAATTGTTGGGATTAGAATCACTACCTATCTAGCTCTATACACTATAGTGATATGGACTTATCACATGCACCACAGAGCTTATAGGTCTAGAGAGTGTGTAACTGTGCATTTAAGGTTGATGACATCAGCAGGCCCTGTAAAGTAGGCCAGTGGGGGGGGGGTTCATAGATAGGCACAAGCTTTAAAATGTATTGGCATTGCACACACATAGGCAAGAAATGCACACAGCTGAAAGGGGATATACTTACACACACTCACTGAGCTGTTGGTGGGATTAGAGCCACTACCTATCTAGCTGCATACACTATAATGTGACGTAGTTATCGCATGCACCATGGAGCTAACGTGTTTGCATAGTGTCTGTCACTGCTGTTTGGGTGGATGACATCAGTAGCTGCTGACAGGGAGGCCACCGTTGTGGAGGACACCAGTTACAGGGTCATAAAATGAGTGACCATTACACAGACATAAGTCTTTGGGGTGTGTGCATTCTGCTGTATGTGGAATATATACACAGACACACATACAAGTTGGCTGATGTGAGATTAGAACTCTTACCTACCTACTATTACACACTAGAGCTCACAATACTATTTGCATGTGCCACTAGTTACAATTGGTGCACAAGTGGCTGCAGCTCTACATCACACTATGCCTTTCTGGGTCTCTCTCTCTCTCTCTCTGTCTCTCTGTCTCTCTGCCTATCTATATATGAGATATATACTATATATATATATATATATATATATATATATATATATATATATATATATATATATATAAAACTTATACATATGTGTTTATATTAAACTCAACAGATCCAGGTATATCTTATATGTGCCACATACAGACAGATAAGGGTGATCATGTCTGATGGAGATAGCGAGAGACAGTTGAGGTATACATAGCTGTCTGTATACACAGAGATATATGGACATCACAGTTCTATAGTGAAATGTGGGTTCAGACATGGGCTGACATTAGCTAAGTGTGGGAGCATGCCTAGTATGACCATCATTAAATATAATGGGACTCCAGGCCAGACCTACCAGTACTTCAGTCCAGGATTTTTTTTGCTACAGCCAATTGTCTGCTGAACCTGAAGAAACAGTCCAGCACCTCCCTGATATAATGCCTGAGAGATTTCCTGGTTGTGTGCTGTCAGCAATATCTGATCCATATCTAGGGTGTGTACAGTGTGTATTGGACTGAACATAGTTTTGCATACTATGTCTGGTACATTTCACATACCCCAGTGATTTCTTGGTACATCAATGGCAGATCATTATAGACTGATGTGAGGAAACATACATTTGGGTTATCAACTCCATACACTGCAGGGAACCTATGCTACTACACGAACTGTTGGATTCTGCACTTTCTACTTTAGTCTGGCCAGTAGTTCCTCCTTCCCCTTATATGTAGGCCTTTGTTCTGCCCTGCTCCAGTTCCCGGCTTTGTCCACAGTTGCTGCTCTATGTAGTTGTAGGTATGCTGTGATTTGGGGTAAGAGATGTAATGCCACACACAGGGTTACAGACTTCACACCTCTGACTGTACCTGTTTTGCAGGTTGCCCAGCATAGTGCCCCATTCCTCTACTCTAGTCCTCAGATGGTTTGTGTTTTACTGTTATTATAAGGCTACATGTTGGCCATACCTCTCAAACTCTTGCAGCCATTAATGTGGATAGGGCCATATATAATGGTAGGACATAGGCCCAAACATGGGGACAGGATTTTAATATTGCTCTTACAAACCTAGACAGTTGGTGGATTGGTTTTGTATTAGCATGCATTTTCCAATGGGTGTGAAGTCTGCATCTCAACTGTCTGTTATTAGTTTCTCACAGCAACCTTTAATGATTTGACAATAGTAAGCCAGAAAAATGCAAATGTTATGACAAACAGAACCGATACATGAGCCATAAATGTGGACATTCTGCTAAACTCTGTACAATTGTAAGATATGGATAGGCACAGTGGGCACCACTAACTTATTGTAAATATTGACACAGTTACATGACAATTTTTATATCCTGGTGCTACACTGACTTGTTACAACCTGCTGTTCTACTAGCCACTGTCTAGGCTACTCAAGGCTGTGTACTGTCCATATCTGTGGCCCCCTGCCCCTCCATTGTCTCTGTCTTTGCCCAGCTTCCTTGCAGTAACAAATACTGACATATGGACAGTCTGTAGAAAACCTACCACAGGTGTAGCTCACATGCAAAACTGTTAGGTGCAGCCAGTCTTGAACCATGTACCCCATCAACCATGGTAATGTACTTACCCACTAAGCCATGAAGCCATCCGATAGTGCACTTTACTTCCTGACACTGTCAACCACAGACAAACATAGCACTTTGACCCCTGCATGTTGGGGAAATGGTACATGTCTGAGACAAACTGATTAAATGATTGTAGACTACTTGTACCAAACACAGGACCTGGCACCACAGCAGGTCGGCTAACACAGCGATTGAATAACAACGTAAAATAAAATCCTTGAAGTTTATTTAAGTGTTCAAAACAATAAAATCCACTTTTTGTCAGGAGCAATCTCCCAACTTCTTCAGAAAAAACATGGGCATACAAAATACACTTCTTTTTATACATGGTTAGTTTACCAATCAAATGGTTAATTAAGTAATTAACCCTATAATTCATTAACTAAGTATTCCACTTAAGTTAACGTGATACACGAACTAACTTGTTGCAGAACTATCCACATTTTCATGAACTGGTGAATACACAAATTGTTCAAACAGTATGACAAGTAACTTTTCTTTCTGTTAAACCACCAGCTATATTATTCCAAAAAGTGGATGCTCTCCATTAATACAGCAAACCACTGAATGTGAAAATAAACGTAGTGTGTCCTGAAAGGATGAGTGAAACATATATTAAGAAAACTATTATACAACGAGTTCAAAGCTTTGTTATGCTTTGACAACTGTCAGTACCTTGTTCACAGGGTTCACACCCTGAACACTATGTAATCCACTCGCGTAGGTATCCTCCTTCAGTACAGTAAAATACTGAATGTAAGCAATAATGGTAAAAAAGCTTAATATATACTAAAAGGTGAATGAAACATATACTAAAAATAAATAAACCATGTATTAAAAACTATTTTTCGTTCAATTCAAAGCTCAATGTACTTGAACTACTGTTAATAATTTATACACAGAGTTCCCATCCCGGCTTCTTAAAGATTTACTCGCAATGTTTGCAAGGCTTGATGTATTTAAACAGCTAACAGCAAAAACATATTCACGAGGTTTTTACCCCGTTTTAACAGACATTTTAACAGACATTTGTGCATATAGCATAAGCAATTTTCTGAATTTAGACGGTAACAATTCGTTCGCAAAATAGCTGCCCCATATCAAACAAATATATATTCATCAATTACGAACTGAAATAAATAAATAAATAGATAGATCAAAGAGTAAATAGATTAAATTGCATTTATACAAATCAATTCAATGTATACAATGTATAATATAATATGAGATATAAATGAATAAAAATAACCAAACAACTAAATAAATAAATTACTACCTTTCTACTATCTATACATTCAAATGTCATAAAATTTCATCTATAAATGTATGTACTAATAATGGATGAGGTTTATATAGCCAAATGGGAATAAAAAATTAGTAAAATTCTATCAAGTTTTAAAATTTAAAAATGTTAAAATGTTAACTATTTATTCATCCGTTATTTACACATATAAATATGTATATATTAAGTATAAATCTATGTAATGTAGTAATATTGTATGAAAGATGTTTATAAAATCGATGTAAGTATAAATAAAATATACATATATTAATTAATTATATAAAGTATACTTATGTGTGTGTTAAGTGAAAGTATGCATTGTATAGAGATGTAATAAATATATTTAAAATTATAGTATATATAATATAATAGTATAATGAAAATGCAATTCAATGTATTGTAATAATATATACAGATGCGTGTGTATATAAAATAAAACACACACAAAAAATATATACTCAAACAGTGCTAACACTCAAACCTAACACTAATAATCTTTTTGTACCAAAAAAATATATTATTGGGATTCTATAGTTAGTGTTCTCTAACGTGTACTGTTATGTCTTCTATGGTGAATTATTTATTTAATTTAATTTATTTATAATTAATTATGTCATCCATTTCCTTATCTATTAAGGTTTTTCAATCTAAGGATACACATAATTGAACACATCTCATTAAGACCTGGGTATTGGCAAGCATTCACTCTAAGCTGCCAGAGCAGTTCTATTCTCTCTAATTTTAATGTCTCTGGTCCGCCTCTTCCATCATTAAATAACTGATCAATGACTCTAAATTTGAATTTGTGTCCCTCACAGTCATTTATGTGTCTAGCCAGTGCATTTTCCATCTTCTTCTTACTTATGCAATAAGTGTGCTCATAGATCCTTTCACCCAGCTTCCTATCAGTTTTACCTATGTAGAAAGCTGGGCATGTTGTGCATTTGGCTAGGTAAACAACTTGTCTACTGTTACAATTAAATTTCTCCTTTGTAGTGAATTTATTGTTACGTATCATAAAATTGCTGCCTGTATCAATATACTTGCACATCCTACACATGTTGCACTTGTACATACCTTTCCTAGTTACATACGGTCTAGGGTTAGCTTCTAAAATGTTCTTTAAGTTGGTACCACGTCTAAATGTTATACCAGGTACTGTAGGAAGTGATGATCTAAACTGGTTGTCCCTCATCAAAATTTCCCAATTTTTCATGATGATATTAATAACTTGGTTAGAAGCAATGTTAAACGTACAAATAAAATTACAAAAATCGAAGGTTTTTGTTGTTTCTAAATGGATAAATGGTTTACTTAGTTGACTGTGATTTAAGATTGGGGTGTAAACACCTTGTTCTCTTTTATGTTGAACTTCTCTCATAATGTCATGTACAAATTTGTCAGGATACCCTCTCTCTCTAAAGAACAATCTCAATGTGTTACATTCATCTATAAAGTCAGTGTCTCTCGTTGTCATTCTGGCTGCTCTTACAACCTGACCTTTTACAACTGATTTTTTCTGGTATGTGGGGTGGCAACTGGTAAAGTGTAGAAACATATTTGAGTATGTATCTTTACGGAATATTTTAGAAACAAATTTCTTTTCAGAATAATCCTTACATAGTTCTACATCTAAATACGTTATCTTGTTTCTGTTATAACTAAAAGTGAATTCTAAAAATTCGGTACTAGAGTTGAACATATCTATTAAGTGTTCAACTTCATTTACAGTACCTTGAAATAAGATGAAAATATCATCCAAAAATCGTGTGTAGAACCGAATCTGGTCTTTACATAGTGGGTTATTTAGTACATGTTCCCTCTCCCAGTAGGCCATGACTAAGTTAGCCAGGCTTGCACCACATGGGGAGCCCATTGCCACCCCAACTTTTTGATGATATATTTCATCATTGAACAGAACATAGTTGTATGATAGTACAGTATCAATCAATTCACCTACTAGCTGTACTTCTTGTGTAGGGGCATCAAAAATTCTTAACATTTGTACAACCCAGTCCATTCCTATACTGTGTGGTATTGATGAATATAAATCTTTCACATCAACTGTTATGAAAAAGGTATCATCAATAAATTCCAGCTTATTAATATTCTCTAGGAATGACCAGGAGTCCTTGGATATTTGTGCTTCAAGTTTAATGTATTTTTTTAAGATGTTATCAATTACTTTCGCAGATGTGTAAGTAATACTATTCCTACCATCTACCAATGGTCGCATTGGTGGATTATCAATACATTTATGCACTTTAGGAATCCCAAATAACTTTGGGATTCGGGGAGCAGGTTGGGTGAGGTAGTTGTACATTGATTTATCGATTCTTGCTTCTATATATAATTCTTCAATAAGTGCTGTAACCTTTCTGTAAGCACCATACATCTCATTTTTTGATGCTTCTACATAGGTCTGGCTATCTAAAATTCCAGTCATTCTATCATTGTAGTCAGTGGTGTTCATAATTACTATCCCCCCTCCCTTATCTGGTTTCATAATACGGACGGGGGCCTGACATAGGAATTTTAGATTTTCCTTGGATTCTCTACTGATGTTGAACGTTCTGTCTTTGCTCTGTCTAAAAGTGTAGTCTATACTCTTAAGATTTCGGATGTCTAATTCACTAATTTGTTCAAATAGGGATAGTAGTGGGTGTAAGGGGAGGTTATACACACTTGAGACATAGTAATCAGTTTTGGTGTTCCTTTCACACCCCATTAGGACCATTAAATTTAATTTTCTAATGAACAATTTGAGGTCAATTAGTGTGTTTGGTATATCAAGTTCAACTGTTGGAACAAATGTATGACCTTTTGCTAGTAACTCAATTGTTTCTAAATCAGTATCTATATCTGAATAGTTATAAACTTTAAAGTCCTTACTCACATTGTACAATATTAATTACTTAATTAACCATTTGATTGGTAAACTAACCATGTATAAAAAGAAGTGTATTTTGTATGCCCATGTTTTTTCTGAAGAAGTTGGGAGATTGCTCACAACGAAAAGTGGATTTTATTGTTTTGAACACTTAAATAAACTTCAAGGATTTTATTTTACGTTGTTATTCAATCGCTGTGTTAGCCGACCTGCTGTGGTGCCAGGTTCTGTGTTTGGTACAAGAAATGGTACATGTCACCAGGTTGATTAAACAATGAGCAAAAAGGTCACTTAGAAAAAACAACTGGTTAAAAACACAAAAAGAAAAATCTAGCAAATTGTAGATGCCTTAATGTTTATGGATATCAGTTGGGTAAGACAACCCTGTGTTTCCAAAATCAAACATTCCTTTTATGCTGTGCTAATGAGGCCATAAGAAGGCAGAAACATGCATGTCCACAGCTAGAGGGGTTTTGGCTTTACTGGCCTGAATTTCTCCATAAATAGACTTAAAAGGTAAAGTAAAAGAAAAAGTCACGGACATTCAAAATTGTCATTTAGCTGAAACACCTGATATCCTTAATGAGTAATTTGCATATATCCCACATTGTCTCTGACACAAGAGGTTTAAGGTATCACACAGTGGAAAGTCTAGCTTTGCTAGATTTTTTTCTTTTTGTGTATACTTCCATATTCCAAAAACAAATCCTAAACGTATCTTTCTGAGAAGTAAATTTAAAAAAAAGTTGTAGTGTTGTTGATTTTAGCAATGACCTCCTTTAATTCTTCTTCACCACTTTTCCAAAAGAAACAAAATAAGTATATATATATATATATATATATATATATATAGTCAATAAAATGATCATATGTTCAGTTACCATTACCATAACTTGGACGTTCCTAACTACATATGCCTCCCAATATGCCATTACAATATTGGCATTGTTTGGTGTTATCCTAGAACCCATAGCTACTCCCTTTTTCTGACAAATAAAAACTTTACCATAAAAGAATGCAGGCAGTTAAAATCTAACTTCTGTTGAATCCTTGTATCATTATATAATATGTGGGATTCAACCTCCACATCATGTGAAATTACAATAAATAACAATAAACACAGGCCATTACTAACAAATCACTTTCATTTATACTTTCATTTTTTATTCTCTCTAAAAAATGAAAGATGTCTCATACCAAATGAGCCATAGCCTTTCCTACTTCAAAAAGAGCTCTATCTACAAATGTGGATACAGGTTCCAATTAAAATACTAGGGAAGACATTGGAGGTCTAAAAGGTGGGAAACCCATTTTTGAATGAATTTTATTAATGCCAAATAATTTTCCAGTACTGGGTTGATCTAAAATAGAAAATCTCGTACATCCTGTGGGAAATGAATTCATTATTGCAACTGACCAACAACCAAGAATCAACATTTCTATAAGCCTTCTTTATAACATGTAAATTGACCATTTCATATAAGAATTCATTTTTTAACATTTTAAACATGCTGTTGCTGTAACCATTACTATTCATAATCAGAGTTGCTCTCCCCTTGTGAGTCTTCATAATATGTATAGTCTTGTCAAATGACAGCCCTTACAACCCTTTTCTCTTCTTCATATTGTTATTGTCATATCAAATTGTAATATTTCTTAGATGCTTTTTTGGAAAAAGTGGTTCTAATGTCTTACTCACACATCTCTTCAAAGGCATGAGTCACCACATGTAATAGGGGATTATTACTATTATTATTATTATTATTAATGTAGAAAAGAAGATCAGTAAATCAGAAGTTAAAAAAATAGAAGTTGAAGTTATGGAGTGCCTGCGAAGTGAAGGCTTTGGTGTAGAAGGTCTAACAGAAGTTACATCACAGCATGATGGAGTGAGTCCCCAAAGTAAGGAGAAACAAGAAGATCAAGAGACATCTGAAGAAGACATATGGACGTGGGAAGGAAAAAGAGATTTAATATGGTATAATATCTATGTAAAGGAGAAAGTAAAACTAATCAATACAAAAAGAGCAGCGCCAAAGATATCTGAAGAGAAATACAGGCAAAGGAATCCAGACATGGAAAACTTTACAATACAAACAATAAGAAGAAAAAGAGGAAACGTAGAAAAGAAGATTAGTGATGGAGAAGTTAAAGAAATAGCAACTGAGATTAAGGAGTACCTGTGAAGTGAAGGATTCATTGTAGAAAATCTAATTCAGAAAGCACCACAACAGGATTGAGCAATGGTCATCCAAATTAAAGGGAAACCAGTGGAATAAAAAGCAATTGTTCAGGTGCCATATGAAGATATTTTAGAGCCAGTTGAAACTGGACAGCAAGGGAAGGAACAGGAAACTTTGGAAACTCTGACACAGTCAATGTTGAGCAGTGATATGCTAGTGAGTTCCCATATGACTAAGCAACGGATGGCACAGGATGAAATTGAAGACAATATGCTACAGGAAGATACTATAGAACTTTCTATAGAATGCCCGCAGGAAATGGAAAACAAAAAATGTGCCCTCAGTTTGGAAGAAAATGAGCTAAGAGAAGAGTTGCTTGATTTAATAGAGATAGATAGACATATTAAGATCAATGAAAGTAATAGACTGCAGAAGGTCAATAAAACCCAAAAAGTCAGAAGTTTGATAAAACAAATGAACACAGTAATTAGGACTGTCCATAGAGATCCATGTGATATAACAGTAGTAAACAGGATATATTGCTGTGCAGCTAAATTAATAACTGACAAAGTTCTACCACAAGAATATGTTTTTCAACAAGAATGTGCAAAACATTTAGTGGGGTGTGATATATACAGTAAATAGGAATGTAAATAGTTCAGTATTAGTACAATAATTAGTATAAGTACATTATGATATATAGTGAATTGTACTGTAAATAGTACAGTAATAATTAGTATAAACACAGTCTGATACATAGCAAATAGTACTGTAAACAGTAGTGCATTACCATAGTAATTATTAGTATAAACACAGTCTGATATATAGTAAACAATACTGCAAATAGTAGTGTGTTAGCACAGTAATAATTAGTATAAACACAGTCTGTTACATAGTAAATAGCACCATAAATAGTTGTGTATTAGCACAGTAATAATTAGTATAAGTGCAATACAATATGTACAATAGAACATAACAATCCCCCGGATTCTGCAAGCCTTACAGAGCATGCAGGATCAGTGCAGGAACTCCAGCAGGCAATATGTCTGCTGTGCGATCCAGGAATAGCTTATAGGGGTGTGCACAAGTGCTCCTGCACTAATACTGCATGGACTCAGCCCCTGTATGCAAATCACCCCATTTGCAGGAGAAATCCATGCAAATGAGGTGAATGTGCGATCCAGGAAGCTTGAAACTGACCGTGCAGGACTAGTGAAATCTGTTGAAATGTACTTGGTTAGTAACCGAGTACATTTCTGCAAATTCCAAAATGGAGCAGTGACAGGTCCAAATAAAGGGTGCATATCATTCAGGAAGCATGCCAATGGCCAAGTATAAGGCCATTGGCATTGCAAACAATTGAAAAAAAATAATCAACTTTTATTTTTTTAGCCGATCTCGACTGTTTAAGTGTAGGGCAGCGGTGCGCAAACGGTATCGGGGGAAAATAAGAAAATAAACCTAAAATAAGCATTCTAACTAAAATCACTATTCTGCCTTTATAGTCAATGGCAGGCAGAAGACAACATGGCCAGTGAGTAGTGGTTGCTAAGGGGAGAGGCTTAGTGTGACACAGGTAACTATGCATTAGCAGGTAATCCTATGCAAATGAGGGAAATGATAGTGAATCCCAGATTTCCCCAGCATGCTAGTCAGCTCCCAACAGTGTAAGAGCAGGAATAGCTTGGTGCAAGCCTAGTAGTTAGCTGACATCATAGAGGGGTGTGTCATGCATACTGTAAGCGTATTGGAGCCCTGTGGCTCAGGTTTGCTCCTAGCTTAGCACAGATAGGCAAGGGGGTGTGTCTGAGTCTGCCTAGCACTCTTTACATTGCCTAAGTGGGTGTGCGTGCTGTGCTCCAGGTTTCAAAGAAAAAAAAAGTAAACCAGGAAATAGCAGCTCTGTGCACATTTGAGAACTGTGTTTGCACGGTGCTCCCCTGGACTTAAACAGGAAGGCAATTGGAAGGGAAAACAATAGTAGGAAGTCAATCAAGGAGAACTAGCAAAGCTGGCAGGTGATCGAAATCAGCCAGTTACACAGGCAGCAGACCAGCCCAGCCCACTACTATAAACTATGCAAACACCTTCCCCTCTGGTTTTTCCCATACTCTACACCACCGGTGTATACAAATGGGGAACTTTCAACAAACAAAACTACAAAATGATAGGGGCTGCAGCAGGCATCATACAACAACATGTGCAAGAGGCTGAGGGTGGTGAGGATGTGAATGCTGCTGACCAACCCACAGTGCGGAGATGGAGAAGAGTATACAGACCCAGGGTAACCTACTAGGGGCTACATGAGCTGGAGATAGTGAAGCGCTATAGGGTAGAAATGGACCTCCTACAGCCAATTGTTGAGCAGTGCTGGCCACGTCTGACACACCGAACTGACAGAGGGGAACCCATCCTAGTGGATACCAAGGTATGTGTAGGCCTAGGAATACTAGCCACAGGTACCTCCCAAAGCTCAACTGGGGATATCATGGGGATCTCACAGGCATCAGCATCCAGAGTATTCCACCAGTTCCTGAATGCCATGTCAGCACATGCCAGTGAGCACGTATATTTCCTCAGCACCTGTATATTGCTGGCCAACACCTCACGGGTGTTGAGGGAATATACGTGCCAGTGAGCACGTATATTTCCTCAACACCCGTGAGGTGTTGGCCAGCAATATACGTCTCTTCCACCAAATAGCAGAATACCCTGAGGTAATGGGTGCTATAGAATGCATCAAAGCACTACCTGGTAATCAGGGTAGGGTCTACATCAACTACAAGGGCCTCCCCTCCATCAACTGCCAAGTCGTGAGTGATGCCGAGGGCATTATATTGAATGTGTGTGCTGGCTGCCCTGGAAGCTATCATGATTCTCACATCTGGCATCTGACGCAGCTGTACCAGAGATTTGTCAATGGGGACATCCCTTACGGTCACCTAGTGGTGGATGCTGGTTGCACACTGGAGCCATGGCTGATGATACCCATCAGAAATGCACACACACCCGAACAAGAACACCATAATGAGGCACACGCACAGACCAGACATAATAGAGTGTGTGTTTGGGATGCTCAAGTCACAGTTCCGGTGCCTGGACACATCCGGTGGAGCTTTGCAGTACTCACCAGCTACATGTACTCAGATTGTTATGGTATGTGCCATGCTACACAGTATGATCCTGCAGAAACAGCTGCAGCAAGAACAGCATGGGGCAGGGCCACACAGCCCCTCACCAATGCCAAGGCCTGCACAGGCACAGAGTGACTCAGAGGAGGACCAACCTGAGCATGCCCCAGTAGACAGATGGAGGTGTGCCCAGTATGCTCTGACCTTGGCAAAGAGGCAATGCATAGCACATACACTGACCCAGTAGGGACCCAGGGAATGACACCTCTCTCTGACTCGCACATACAGTAAAAGGGATGCCAAACATGACACTACCTGTGCTCAACCATGTATAGGGAGTGTACTATGTGCATCCAATATAGACAGCCCTCCAGCACCATCCTCAATACTGGCACACCCACAAGGTAAGTCAATCAACCTACCAATTGCTGAATGGAGTAGAATGTGTCATTATCTGTATCTATGGTATGGATGTGAGCATGCAAGGGAATTGGGTGGCTGAATGGTATGCCAGCAAATAGTAGGCATGCATAGTGGCACCATGACATCTGTAACAAATACTGGAGTCACCATAGTAGCCAGTACTACACGGGGTGACAAAACCCACTGCAGGAAATGTGCTGGGCGACATGTGTGTCCATATGACTCACACATGCCAGTCAGAGAGATTCACATACCCAACAACAGTCTCAGCCAGAAGGACAGGTGTAGACAAACACAAATAGAGCCTGTGCTATGGCCTCTGAATGATGCCTATGGGTAACCTCCCCCCCAGGCCTAGACAGACAGACTACAGCAGGTCAGGTAGTGGGATGTTAGTTCTGAAGGGTGGGATGTCAGACACTAATATGTAGAGCAACCAAAGCTAAGACCTGTAGTACACTGATATGTCTCTAGTCACCATGATAGGTTAGAATACATAATGAAATGGAGTACCTGACATACCAGTACAGTCATAGCAAATGTGTACAAGTGCCAGTTGTACCCTCCATCCTATAAAGAGATGTAGAAACAGTAAGGTGTGCCCACCAGTCATGTAGAAACAGTCAAGTGTGTCCCCCCAATCATGTGTAGAAATGTAGTAACAGTCAGGTGTGTCCAGCCAATCCTGTGTAGAAATGTAAAAACAGTCAGGTGTGTCCCCCCACAACCCTATGTAGAAATGTAGTAACAGTCAGGTATGCCCCCCCCAATCCCATGTAAACATGTAGAAACAGTCAGGTGTGCCCCTACCCTCAATCCAGCATAGATATGTAGTAACAGTCAGGTGTGCTGCCCTAATCCTGTGTAGAAATGTAGAAACAGTAATGTGTGCCCCCCAATCCTGTGTAGAAATGTAAAAATAGTCAGGTGTGTCCCCCCACAACCTTATGTAGAAATGTAATAACAGTCAGGTGTGCCCCCCCCACTCCTATGTAGACATGTGGAGTCAGACAGGTCTGCCCCTTCCCCCAATCTGGTGTAGAAATGTAGTGACAGTCAGGTGTGTGTCCCCCAGTCCTGTGTAGAAATGTAGTAACATGTATGATTAGGTATAATACAAGCGGAGCACAGATGCCCAGAGGTGGCCAAGGTAGCAGGATAGTTTGTAGCATTTGCACAATATGCAGGTCTGTGTGTGTTAGGATGGTGTGTGTTTCATAATGTGTGTGTGGTCAGTGTGTATGCATGTTGAGGTAAGACCTGGTGGCCATTGTCCACTACTGCTGATGACAGGGACAAGCCCTCACAACTGCAGTGCCAAAGACAATCCCCACCAGTATAACACATGCTAGCAGTAAGACATTATAAATGTATGGTGGTAATATGTGTCACCATCTGAAAGACTGACATGGCATGGCTGTTGGGCTAGCTATACAAGCAGTACACAGGGGAAAGTACCCCAGACATGCAGTATATATTGTGTCACTGTGGAATGGAGACACCCTTGGAATTGTACATACAGGTATGCATCACAGTAACTGGACCTTTAGTAGGGGATACTGGTGATGTTTGCCCGAACACTTGCAGATCACAAAGGAGGTAGGACTGATGTATTGGGAAACAGCTGATGTACCTGCACATGCCAGCATAAGTGGAATGCTCCATGCATATCTGTGTGTCAGATGCAAGTAGTGTGCTTAGCACACATGCACCCAGCTCACACAAACACCACCCACAGGCACCTCTCTGGTCATTCCCTGCTGTGGGAATGGGTACAGTAAGACCCCACCTGTATATGGCAATAGCAGAAGAATGTAACATCCAGTGCAGGTGTCCCATGCATGTGTCTCCCTAGCTGTAGTAGCACCCTGCCAGCATCCACACCACCTGATCAAAACTGATAGAAGGTATTGGCATGAACACCTATCACACTTACCCTGTCACCCCAGGGGAATATACTGTATGGTGGTCTTGGACTGTAGGACTGACAGAATGCAATGGCCTGCTACATCTGGCCTGCAGCAACAACTAATGCCCCACAGGCTTCTGCCAAAGGCCTGTGTCTCACATGTACTGCAAATGCATCTTATGTCATGGACACCCAAATAACAACATAACACACTCCACATAAGCCATATGTAAGGCCTTGTGGACAAACCACAGTAACATGTCCACCATGTCCCACTGCATGAACTGTGGACCAACACTAACACACACCTGTGATGGGTGATTCCCTTAGGGAAAGTGTCAAAGAATGTATGCAGACTGTATGGAAGAGGTTAGAATAACAGAGTGGAGGTGGAAGCATGGGCAGCATGGAATGTGCAGGGTCTGACACAAAGCTGTGTGCACACACTATCACTGGCTGCAAACACATAAATGGGTGGCTACACACCTGCCCGTACACCACAATAGGGTAAATGCCCTGACTCATGGCCCCTGCCTCTATCTAACCTGTGTGAATCTGTACAGCTATGAGGCATTGCCACAGCAAGATAAGCCCATACTGTCATGTTGATGGGCATACAAGTATGGGATCTGCTGCCAGCACTGTATCAAGGTGCTGAACTGGATACACAGACCCTGCACCAAGTATCTGCAGCTCCCCCTCCAGAACGGCATAACTAACCATGAATATGTAGGTGTTTGCCCACAATACCGGACACAGCTGCAGTCACCCCTGACCCCCAAGACATCACTGTGAGCAAGAATGTTCACCTGACAGTACATGAGGACAGAAAACATCACTGTGTAAAACAGTACACATGTCTGAATATCTCTGCTAACAGCAGTACCATGCAGCTGAAGCAGCACAGACACAATCACCTACAGTACACACTATCCCCTGCACAGTTTGTCCCCATATTGCCAAATGATCCACGGATACCCTGCAGAAACAGTATGCTACCTGTACGTGTACAACACAAAGGCCTGCACTGCAGTACAAACTACCTGGAATCGATCCATACATTCAATACAGAAGGGCATACTGGGCATGCTTACACACTTAGAGAAATGAAGGCAATGTCAGACAGTAACATACTGAAAGATCATACTGGGCATGCTCACACACACAAACAAATGAAGCCCATGTCTGCAAACAACAGTGGACCATACATATCAGGCATTTGCAGATGTTAGTGCATACACTCCTCAGTATGCACGAGTCATGCCTTGCGCACACAGTGGATAGGAATACAGACACATATCCAAGGACAACACACTATAATAAGCCAAAAGTAGATGTACATAGATGTGTGGAAGAGGGTGACTGTGACAAGGAGCCATCATGAGGCCAGTCCCAACCAGCACACAGCCAAATGGCTACAACCACATGAGGTGTAACTGTCACTCACTGTAGACATTAGCCACCAGTATCCTTCAGCATTACAGACTATGTGGTGCAAGTGCTAGCTGTGCAACATGACTGTACAAGGAAGTAGTCTTCTAGCAGCTGTATACACATACCTGTGGAATATAACCCTGTGTGTGCCTGCATGTGGTGTGTCAACCTCTAGATGAATGGGTTATGGTGTATGCAAACACACACTGCCATCCCCATAGCCCTACTATGACAAGCCTGCTGAGGTCACCCACTTTGAAATACACCTTTGAAAAGATGTAGCCTAGTAATCTCCGTGGCATGTCCTATAACTGCGTACTGCTGTAGTGTGATAAACTAGTTAGGTAGGAGATCTAATCCCAGACATGGCAACTGGGTGTGTGTCACTGTCTGTGTAGACAGCAATGCTTTTTAGGCTAGCCACACTCACTACAATTCAAATGCCCTACTGTGGCAAGGCTGCTGATGTCATACACTGTGAAATATAACTTTTGGAAAGCTCTAGTCCAGTAATCTCCATAATGTGTCCTGTAAATGTGTATGGCTGCAGTGTAATAAGCTATTTAAGTAGGAGTTCTAATCCCAGACATGGCAACTGTGTGTGTGTCACTGTATGTGTAGACAGCAATGCATTTTAGGCTAGTCACACTCACTACAATTCAAATGCCCTACTGTGGCAGGGCTGCTGATGTCATGCACTGTGAAATACAACTTTCAGAAAGCTGTAGTCCAGTAATCTCCATAGTGTGTCCTGTAAATGTGCACTGTTGCAGTGTGATAAGCTAATTAAGTAGGAGTTCTAATCCCAGACATGGCAACTGTGTGTGTGTCTCTATGTAGAGTGCAATGTTTTTAGGCTAGTCACAATCACTACAATTCAAATGCCCCACTTTGGCAAGGCTGCTGATGTCGTACACTGAGAAATACACCTTTCAGAAAGCTGCAGCCCAGTAGTCTCCATGGTGCGTCCTATAACTGTGTACTGCTGTAGTGTGATGACCTACTGCAACACCAATGGTGCCATCAAAAGTGACCCACAAAGGACATACCATTCCTGAAAAACATGCCCTGTATGGACAGATGCCACTGACACCAGGGAATACCGGTATCATGCTATCAATGTAGGTGCAGGGTCAACCTGCTATCCATTAACAGTTCCCACCACATGAGGCCAGGACTGGCACATCTGATGATAACAATCTGTGTACACAACATGGGCCAGACACTCCAGCTACAGTTCCACATGTCACTGTACATCCATGTGGGAGATGTGCACATCCCAGAAACCATCCATATCATGGACTAAGGAATGCATACATGGCAAGCAGTGCACAGCATTGGCTACACGCAATAGTTACCCAGGTGACTGGATGGTGAATACAATACCCACCTGTGTGGACAAATCCAGACACTACACCCCCAACCCACACTGCAGACCATTGTCATGTAGCCTGATGCCAAGGTATACCCATCACCTAGCCTTGTAAAGCCATCTGGCACAGTCAACCGCTACACACCCATGAAGAAATATACCCATGCATGTCAGTACTGTCACCGTGTGTGTGTGTGTGTGTGTGTGTGTGTGTGTGTGTGTGTGTGTGTGTGTGTGTGTTGTATGATGCCTATGACCACATTCACACTCACTACAACCCCCATTGGCATACTGAAGCATACTGTCTGATGTCAGACACCTCCACATACCCTTTGCCCATATAACCTCCGTATGACCCCTGTGGTGCATGTGATACCTGCACAGTGCTGTGTTGTGACAGTCTCACTAGTGATGAGTTGTATTCTTGGCCCTGCCAATTGTGTCAATGTGTGTGTGTCCCTGTGAGAGTGCGGCTGTGTTGACACTGACACCTGTTCATGCGGAAAGTCATGTGTACTACACCTACCATATAGCTACCATATCATTGTTGCAGATGTCACTCACCATCACATATAAGTTTGGAGGGCTCCTTGGCATGTAACCTATGTGGCGCATCTAATAACTGCATAGAAATGTGATAGCACTACATAGTCATCAGGGGTTTGATACCCTGTACTGGTAGGTGTGTGACACTAACATGCTTATGTTTTCCTCTCCCACCCCTCCCTGACTTATCTTTGCCTCTGTCTGCCTCTCTCACTCCCTCTCTGGTGTATGTGGAGACTTACACCTGCTTTGCTTAGGCAGTAGCATGTGTATTTTAAGTGATGCTCATGATCAGCTGATGGCCTTTGCACAAATTGCAGCCCTCCTCTAGCTGATTGCATGTGGAACAGCTGTGGTAACATTCCCATACCCAATTGCATGGTAACACACTGCAATATCTAGGAACATCATGTTGATGTTGGCCCTTTTCATTCACTCTGAGCAGGAACTCGATCTGTTGTTTGGCAAATAGCATCACAGATGGAGTGGGGATTTACCTCTAACAACATACACTGTGGAAACAGGCCAACACACAGGAGGGGGATGTGCCTGACCTGACTACAGACTGTAAGTGCTGCTATACTGCATTTGGGGTAAGTTTGGTTTAACAGGGTGTGTGTGGATATGGCTGCCCTACATGTTTTAATACCTGTCATGTCAGTGCTATGTTTATGAGGAAACCCCCATCTGTAGGGTCACCTGCAGACTGGGCAGTGTGTGGTGCCTTTTGTTACATTTGTTACCCACAGAGCACCTATCTGTGAACTGCAGAAGGTAGTGTGAGGATTGCAGTCTGTAGATGGTGACAGCCGTGAGAGTTACTGACTTCATATCCCTCATAGGACATATGTTGCAATAAACCCTGTTACAACAGTAAATGTATGAGGTTATCACTGCAACATGTCAATACTGGCCCTGTGATTGTGCCTCCAGCTGCGTTTTTGTCAACCTTTGTACATATGTCATGCAGTAAGAGGTGCATATGTGCTGTAGACCATATTTAATGACATCATATCTGATAACAAGCCAGTGAGATATCAGACTGCTACACATGTTATGTATAGTAAGGGTTATATTTGATGATATAACTTAGACATTCAGTGGTTGTGTGAACACTACTGCAGTCTGTGTACTTATGGTGATTGTCAACAGTGTGTGTATTGTTAATATGTACCTTGGCCTGTGTATAAACTGTGGTAGATGTCATTGTTCTTGGTCCTGGTCTATCTGATGTTACATGCTGTTCCACTGTATGTTACCCTATCGGCTTACATGTTTTTAGGGCCAAACACACACCTGTCCCATACCACAGACAGGCATCGGACCACACTGTGTAGTGAGCCAGTATATGTAGGGTTAGTGTGTGAGTGGCACATATGAGGATGGCGTTGAACAGATAGTCCATATACTGCAATAATATGGTAGCTTACCATATGTGGCTGTGGCTGTGTTCACCTTGGTTGTGGTTATGCACTTTCACACATGTGTCTGTTACTCTGTGCTGTGACATGCCTGCAGAGCCTGCTATATATGCAGGTGCATGTGTATTCCCCCATAGGAAAAGTTGGCCAGTGTTGAGCCAGTATGCTTGTAGCCTGCACAATGCTTTGTTACATGCCTAGCAGCTTAGTGTACTTACCCAGTGAGATGCCATGTCCAGATACTTGTCAGATGTACTGCTGCCAGGCCACCATAACAGTCATGTATGTCAGACAAAGCAGTGGGATGCAGTACAGATGTATGTCAATAACTAGTGGGTAGTATGCATGGCACCTCTGTACCAGTGGTTATTATGTGTCAGGATAGATAGGGGTGTGTGAATGCATAACCTATGGGGGCAAAAGTATACCAGTAGGTACGTGTTATACCCATCTACATGGCTGTTAACATCCACATTGTCAGGCTTGGTCCACATGTTTTATACTAACGGGTTCTGTGTATACCTCTGGACTGTCCAGAGTGTGTCCGACTGCCCACATATATTGGCCATATCTCTGCTGTAGTCCACAGGAGCATTACTGTGCTAGCAGTGGTACTGTACTATGATGTCCTTAGGATGTCTGTCAGTAGTAAATGGTGTACATATTAAAAGCAGATGTGACCTCCACACACACCATGTCTGTGAAGACAATCCCTATTACAGTAGCAATAGTCTACAAATATACCTGCAATACATACCTGACATTCCCTTGGACTATGAAGTTAGGATTATAGTGGTTGAGGTAGGGCTCCACTCCATGTTCAGGACATATGGTGAGCATATATGTACATATAATTCTCCAGATATCTATATAGATATATACACATATACATATCGACATAGATAGATATGTATATGTACATAGATATACATATAAACACTTAGATATATACATATACAGAGCAATATATGTCTACACATATACAGATAGGGATACATATGCACATATACGTATGGATATCCACATTTATATTGACTGTAGTAGGTATATCAGAATAGATATGTATGCACATATAGTTATAGATGTCTACATATATACCAACATAACTAGGCATATCTGTGCACATAGGATGTGCATACATATATAGCTATATATACATATATCTATATATACATATACATATATCTATATATACATATATTTATATATACATATATGTATACATATATATATATATATATATATATATATATATATATATATATATATATATATATATATATATATATATATATATATATATATATATATTATATATACATATATATATATATATATATATATATATATATTATATATATATATATATATATATATATATATATATATATACATACATACATACGAAGAGATGTACACATGGCCATATATATGTTGCACTATACAGATGTGTATACAGACATATGTGTGGGTATACATGTGTATGTACATGTAGACATACATAGACGTATTATATGTATACAACCATATTCCTGTCATGAGTAAACCTCACAGTTGTGTCTACCCTCCCAGCTGTATCTCACCGTATGTATCTGCTATGTGTACATTATGATAACACAACATATGTGATGCAACAGTCATATTAATAACAAGGACTACACAATTTAGGAGCTAAAGGCAAGTGTTCAATGCTACTCAATATGTGTATCGACAGCTATATTGGTAAAACAACAGCTGTCTTCACAGTGGTCATGGCGTAGTGGTTAAGTGTTGTGACTTCAGTGTACAGGGCCCTGGGTACAAGACCTGTAAGGGCTGTTCATTTTGTTGCTGGGCAGAACAAGGGCTGTCAGATACAGAGTAGTTAAGGCAGTTTTGAGCAGCTTTAAGCACAACTGCGTTGGTTTGCATGAAGCTAAGCAGTGCTGAGCTATGGGTAAACATATGGCCGCTTACACAGTGAAGCTTTGCTTTCAAGTGGGCAAACCAGCTCAGCTGTTATATTTTAGCAGTGTTGATACTTGCTAAGCATGGCTTAGTCCTGGTAACCAGGTCACACCACCCAGTCTGATAAGCTGTAATAAGTGTATGTAATGGCATGTACAATACATGCGCCTATGTGCTGTCAGTACAGTAGCAAGGGGTGTGAGTGTCATGTGTGGGACGCAGACATACATGAGGCTTGTACAGCACTATTATCCATGTGAATGTGTTACATACAGGTGTAGTAGCCCAGGGTACATGCTGTCACAATGGCATGTAGTGTATCATAGCAGTACTACTGTTGACAGTGCTAACCCAGGCAAGAGCAGAGTGCTAAATGTAGTACTGACAACAGGCACACCTGCGGGCATAGCTGGACACTGAGGCCTCCCTGTTGTATCCCTGGTGTGTGAGCTGTGTCACAGTATATACCCCTTACTGGTTAATGATCCGTCATGTGGAATGTAACTGTAGACTACCGTCTGTACAACACATGTTAGTGAGGGCTTCCAACATGTAGTTATGGCATACATATTGTTGTCAGATGTCTATCTTTCAGCACACTCATGCTACTGTATAGCTACTTGCCAAGCTGATGACTAGTTAGTCCCTGTGCAGATGGCAGGTATCCAGCTGGGATATGTACAGCAACCTAAGCTTGATTGACACTGACATGTCTGCCTAGCTGTGTAAGAACTGGCACATATAGGAGATGTCACCCTGTATGCACCACATGCCATGGGTACCTCCACTACACTACCACAGTCAACCAAACATGCTTGGGTACACGTCTCCATCACAGACACTAACCATGTGTTGTAATGCATGTTACATCCATGTCAACTTGCTCACCTTATTGGCCATGTGCAGGAGGCACCTGGAGGATTGGCTGATGCATGTTATTCTCACCCTGAGGGTCACCACATTAGTGTCTGTTGATAGATTGCCTGCTGCCACCTGGCAGGTGGCAGGATACCACTGTACACACAACCCCTACACATCCCATATCCCCTTGGACAATAGCTAGGTACACAGCTATGACCACCTGTAGCAATGCACCCCTGTACTAACACATGTGTATGTGTGCATGACTGAGTATAGCAATGTCTGTGTGTTAGCACACCTGTACTTGAGAATTCCATGAGGGCCTTCACAACCAACGCAACACCCATTGCCATAATCAGTTGTGGCTGCTGCTGAATGGGACATTACATGTACCCTGTTAAGCTCCCCCACATACCAGCTACATGAGCCTTGCAGTACCAGCACAACAGTGTTTTACAAATGGGTTGATAGGCATGGGATACCCATTGTGTTCTGGCGTATGTGTGTGTAGTTGTGCATCTCTGTATATATGTAGGGTACAGCATTCCAAGGCCACATACTCCTATTACAATACCCATTGCCACACAGTAGTACAGATAGTGTTGTTGCTGACCATAGGTGAGGCATGACAATGCAAACCCTACTACGTGTGTGACATGTGCATTAGATGCATATTCCTGTAGTACCACTGTTGGGATTTACTATGGGTTGTATCGCAGTTGCGGCCAATGTGTGATGGTGGATATGGCAGAGTGTCATCATGGTTTTCAGGGAGTACAATAACCACTGGTGGATGTGGGTGCTGTATACACTGTCATTACACCAAGGTACACCTGGTATACGTCCCATGTACCACATTATGGTTACCACTGTCACCATCAACCATACAGGTAACTGATACCACAATCCAAGCCAGTTATGCATGTGCTGTGTGCAGCCTACCTGTAACACGTTGGACACATGGTCAAGTTAGTAAGCAGCAATAGGCCCTGGTATCACAGATGTGCGTCTGGCTGTTATGTGTTTGTTAATGTGTATATCATGGTATGTCACACTATGTATTGTCCAAATACACCCATTACATCTCTCATTAGCATACTGTACATGTCTGGAGATGTTCTGCATGTAACATGTAACCTGGGACACACCACACCCTAAACGCTGTGTGGTGTGTGCAATGTAAGCCACACACTTCAGTATCACTACATAGCTAGGTAGAGGTCTAGTCCCAGTGTTGCCAAGTAACAGTGTGCATGTATGTGGATGGGTCTATATCAGGTTACAGGGTATACATGCCTCAGCAGGTCACCTGTCCATGTGGCACAGGCAATAACCATTTTAGTAACCTGTGACATGTGTTCAACTGTTCCCCAGACATGTCGCAGCCATGGTGTCACCACAGTACCATACCCCTTTGTGGAATATGACTGCAGGCCATCCTCATGCTGACACATGTACACCTGCAACACAAATGGATAACATTATAGGGATCACAATCAACCAGTGTTACTAACAGCTATAATGCATCATTGCTGGATGGCTACACTACCTGCCATTTATGCATTACACTTTACTCCTTACAACATGTTACACTGCAGTACTGTGGTACACTGTAGTACAGTCACCATGTGCATCAGAACCATATTAGCCTGTCCCTGCATTGATGGTATGGATGACAGGGATGTGGCACAAGTATCATCATATGCACAGGGTGTGATGTTGGTTTGCCAGAGGCCGAGGGTGGGCCATACATTTGACACCATGTGTGTGGGTGAGGGGTGTACTGTGGTGAGCTGGGCATGGTGATGTGGTGGGTGTAGGTATGGGGTTGCCATAGGTGTATTTGCATAGTGTGTGGGTATGCATGCACAGAGTTCTGCCATGTGTCTGCCCTACACAGGTGTTTATGGACAGCTGCAGACCATACCTGACAGGGTATGCAGTTCACTGCCTCCAGCCATGGACACATGGACTGTGCCTGCCAGGGGTTCCATGGGCATGTCCAGGTACAGGCCTCAATGTGCTACTCTCACCTGACAATGAAAAATGTCTGCTGGTACCAGGTCTCTCCTGGGACTGGCCAGGACCACATGCTTGTGGCCTGCTGTGGTGTCGTGTGAACAGTGCCCCTCCCTCACAGTGCCAGGGCTGGTACTGCCACTACAGGAGCACCTTGGTGTCCTAGCACATCCACATTGACTACCAGCTGTTGGTGTTGCTAGCGTACATCCATGTGGCCATCACCACACTCCCACCACATGTTCAAGCACAGACCACGGTCGATGAGGGCCATCATCTCACCAGACCATCTATCCATGAACTCAGTTAATCCATGGATGGCACCAGCCAGTTCATGAGAGTTGTCATTTGCAGATGTGAGAGCAGCCCTCTGCAGCCTCAGGTCCTGTCTGTGGTAATGTTCTATATGTGCCTGCGCTGCCAGACAGCCTAGAACATGCGCCTGCTGGTACCAGCTATGTCGCCTCTGCCAGGGGCATGATGTCCAGTGGCCCTAACATGAGCACCCTGGGACATCTGCCTATGTGTTACCCTGCTGGACATGGTTACCACACTTTCCTGTGCACTGCCACCGAATGCCAGCTGTCCCTCCGCTATGGTCACTGGGATGGGGTGTGTATAGGCACTGAAATGTGTAGGGTTGGGGTGGCTAAAAGGGGGATGTCAAATGTTGGTGCAGTGTCAGCCCCTGACAACCCCACCTGTGCCTCAACATGACTATCATCATCTTTGGTGTCTGTATGGACACCAACATCAGATTGCATGCAGGAGGGACCCTGACCCACCTCACCACATGTGGGGTAAAACAATAAATGCACTTTAAATCCTGTACAGCTTTGCCAAACAGTACACACACACACACACACACACACACACACACACACACACACACACCTCTGTAATACCTACCTGTCCATGGCTTTACAGACAGTCTCACTTATATGTCCATGTGGTCTCCCATCCTGCATCACACTTGTTAACATACACACATTGATACCACTCATTAACATATCAGTTCTCTAAATGCCTACACAAGCAGTCACAACACAAGGCTTGTTGCTACTTTACCTGCCTGACCTGTGTGTAGTAGCTTTACATGGCCTCACTGCTGTCATTTGGTATGCACCCTCTGTATGTCCAGACATCATGAGCATGGCCCCTATATGTGTGGGCTACTATGTTCTAGTCATAATATCATGCACTGGTGTGTCATGTGTATATAATTCTCAGTACATGCCAGATATGCTGCTCCTTCAGCCTAACATGTGACAACTGCAATATTTGGATACACTCCCTGGTGTTGACTAATACTTCCCTAATACAGCTGTAGTGCTGCATATATGGGTTGTAGGTGACCTCTCTGCTGAATGCGATATTAAGGGTGTACCTGGTGTCTACTTTCCCTCTGGATGCCTGTTCTATGCTACAGACTATATTATACTATCAGCTGTCCTGTGATTACATGCATGACAGGTATTCCTGCTGTGTAATGTGGCAGTCCATGTACATGTACTGCATGATCGCAGAGGGAGGTACTGCTATATGAACACCCCACAATCACACATGTGCATACATGGCCAGCCACACAAACACACACACATGCACACAAGCATCCTACATGCATCAACCTCCCTCCACTTCACCAGAGTGACCCTGCAGACACACTGACTACCCACCAGGACACACACACACACACACACACACACACACACACACACACACACACAGGTGAGACTGCACAATGAAAGTGCACATAGTCCTCCTATTACCCCTCTATCAACATGCATAACATATGGTACCCGACAACATGCAGTGAAGCTATAGTCAATCCATGCTGGCAACAGTATACATGTGTGTGATGCATGTGCTGTGTCACGAGGTGAAGACCCTTCCCCTGGATACCCACTGCATCCATGAACATGATATTTCTGTGCACCTGCTCTGCATCCTGCCATGTACTGTGCACCACACCTCACAGGTGTATGGCCCAATGCTGTATGTGTACTACTGTGTTGGTTATGTCAGCTTTAATGCTCACAGCCCCTATGTTTTCCAGGAACACATACCTGGTATGATATGTGGACAGATGTCATTTGTGAATGCCTGATGTCTGATGCACAGCTCTCAACATCAGCGGACCATGTATGACCAATCCAATACTCTTACCTGACAACCATTAGAGCATACCATGGCTATAGAGGGTGTACACACCTTTATTGATTTGGCACACTCATCCTTGATCTGCCATTGGACCACTTCACCGCATATCTTAGCAGTACATGAGCTTGACATGTGACATATTTCCTGTATTTTCACATGCAGTGTCTACGGATTGTGTTAGGTGTGTGGCTGTTGACCGTGATGCATACACACCATTTGGGCATATGTGTGCAGACCCTTATCATGATGGTTTATCGCACCTCATGTTGTGTGTACTACAGCAGTCACTACTCCTGGCGGGGTATACCATCATGGGCCTTGTGCAGTTGCCAGTGTATGTTCAGTCTGCCCTACACATGTCCCCCTACTCTGCAGGATTGCAAGGTCTACT
This sequence comes from Protopterus annectens, assembly GCF_019279795.1. Classification (NCBI taxonomy): domain Eukaryota; kingdom Metazoa; phylum Chordata; order Ceratodontiformes; family Protopteridae; genus Protopterus; species Protopterus annectens. The sequence continues at coordinate 555,885,121 of NC_056746.1, forward strand.
CATGTGCACATGCCTTAGTGTTCACCCACTGCCGTCACTATTGCTGTGGGGGTATGGTTACATCTGCCACAGGTCCTGAACCTGACTATGTGCAGATATTGCCATTCTTAGCATCCTTAGGATCCCTGCTGCAATGCACTGGTGTGTCATGCTGACACCCCCCTCCTTCAGCCTTTTTGCAGATGCATGACAAGTAAGACTTACACATGTGTGTCACTTTGCAGTGTCCCATACACTGAACACCACATGTTACAGCCTAGTCTGATAATGTGGACTACTGTAACGCCATATGCCATAGTGTATCACTGCAGCAGTTGCCATTGTCCTACAGGTATATACACTGGTGTTGTACTGTATATGGGTGTTGTTCCAAACATGTCCCTACTGTAGGCCATGTCTCCCACAATTATGTTACTCCCTGTACTTCTGCAATGACAGGATGTTAGTTATCATGTAGGTGTCTGACATACCCTTCAAATACCCCATCATGGTTACCTCTTTGCTGCCGTGCATTTCACAGCAACAATATGTGCACTTGTACAGCATGCATTCTGGGTAGGTGTGTTAGATGTGTGCATGGAATATACAATCGCCATTACATGCCTGGTGTGTTGGCAAGCATCTACATAAACCATACTCACCAGCTACAGGCTGCTGCCTTGATGGTATCCCAGAGGGACCTACATAAGAGGGTGAGAGATGCAATGTCAGTGGCAGTGCTACAGGGTGGGTGCAGTATTACAATACATCAACGGTACATTTCCACAATACTACCATATCTGGACATCTGTTTATCACTACTATGCAGCAACGCAATATATCTATGACATGTCTGATATCCATGATCTACCTATACTGATGCGGATGTATATGCAACAGTGGTCTACTGATGTGCCCTGTGTCTTTACCTGCATGTTTCTTGGCTGGTGTGTGAGTGACACCCACCTCCACAAAGGTATCCAGTGGCTGGTGGCTGGCCAGATGGGCAGGTGCCACAAAGCTGGCCAGGAGCTCCACCACAAGTGTCAGGGAGGGATGGATGGCATGCACACATATCTATATACACATTTTGTTACACAGTACATTTGTGTAATGTTTCTTTAAAAGTTTGAGCAAAAGCAGACCTATTAATTAATTAAACTATTTGTTTTTAATTGTTTAGAATTTGTATATAAACTGTAAGTAACTGGATAGCTGTTGTCTGAAGAAGTTTTGATATTACTCAGAACGAAAAACGCTGGCAGCGTTTAACGTTTATTTGCTTGTGGAATTAAAGCAGTTTGTGGAGTTACCAGCATTGCAGTAGTTTTTTGGTGGTGGACTTTTAACAGATGGTGTTGCGCCACTTGTTGCACTATTCCTGCATCATTCTTTGAAACCAGCATTACTAACGCCTCGTTCCAAGTGCAGTGTGGTGTTTTTGTTTGTACTTTCTGGTTTTCTACGTTGGTTGTTGGTGCTAAAGAATGGACAGTAACACAGAAGAAAACGATGCTTCTCAGGGTAACTTGACACAGCTTTTGCAGTTAATTAACACAAGGTTGGACCGCTTATCGGAGAAAGTGGATGGGGTTACTAGCTCCAGCGGCGTCCTTGGTTCTACAACAGCTAGTTCCGGTTTACATGTGCCGGGAACACAGAGGAATCAAAACGGAATGGCAGCTTGTTCACAGAGAGATGAGGTGAATGAAACAGCTGATAAGTCTGGAAATGGAGGTAACTGCACTACTAACCATGGCTTAAAATACAATGTAAGCACATGGCTAACCTCCGAATTGGATTTGGACTGCCTACAATCAGGTACTGTTAATACAAACTTTAATGAGAGGGAGAATTCAATAACAGATAAATTAAAGCTATTTGATAGTAAATTGTTCAAGATTAAAAAGCTTCAACTAGAGTTAAACTATTTTGATAAATGCTTGAAAGAAAAGATTGTTCCGAAGGGACTAAGGCATTATTCATACCCAACAGGGTTAGAATATGGGTCCGAGTTCTTTAATGAACTGGTTGAGATTTACAATAAACAAGGGCTCGAAATTCTGCAATGTATGGTGAAACATTACAAGGTCTCTCTTTCTTTGATAACAAAGGAAGAGACAGTGTTAGAACAAGACATAAAATCAGACCTGGACTTTAATAGATACCAATTTGAAGTGGATAGAACCTTTACAAGTATAGCTTAACAAATGGTTAAATTGAAAGAGAATAAAATTAAAAAGTTACAAAGAGACCTGAAAGCCTATAGAGAAGGGACAGCCTTTCCTAAACCGCCAGTAGCGCAACATTCTTCACGTAACCACAAAGAGTCCTTAGACCAAAATGTCCAAAAGGAACAAAGAAGGAATCAATCGACAAGGAATCCAGTAATGGATTCAAACAAAGGTCCAATAGTGGATATGGATGTGGAATGTTCCATTAATGATGATGACATTTTTGGAGAGGCAACAACCAGTGTTAATTCTTACCAATCCTTTCGCCCTGACCAGAACCAAAAGCAGAACACGGGGTTTCAAAAAAACTTCAGAGGGGGGAGGGGGGGCAACTGGAATGTGAATTCGGCCCAGGGGGGCAAGCGGAGATACAATACCCGCAGCAACAACAAGTATCCCAGCTAAGATTATTTGAAACGCTTCATAACAATGAAGGGGACTTCCTTATTTACAACTTTACAGAATGTGTTATTGATCATGTTCTTGTGGAATTGTTTGCTAAGGGTTTAACATTTGTGCCATCGAAAAAATGTGATATAGCAGAAGTATTGATTGATCTGAAATTATTTATTCGCAAATTGAATTTGCAGGCTCTGTTTGGGAATTCATCATGTAACACTAGTGAATTAAGAATAGCAAGTTCCTTTAACCCCCCACAGAACCCTACCATAGGAATGTTTGAACATCTTTGTGAAAATGAAATTAGAGACATTTTGAAATGCTCATTTAAATCTAAACCTAAGTCTAACATTTCTGATGAAGAAAAAACCCTGCTAACCCTCCTTAGAAGTCTACCCCTGAGGCTTATGAAACCAGATAAAGGTGGGGGATTGGTAGTTATGCACAATGAAGATTACTCTAACATTATGATGGCCCTTTTGGCTAATAGTACTTACGCACCAGTGAGTAGAAATGAATTAAATTTAGCTCACCGTAGGATTAATATGTTTCTTAGTGACCTATTTTCAGATGGTTTTATAACCCTGGAACAACATTCATACTTGACCATGTTGGCCCCACGAATCCCAAAGATTTTTGGGATTCCAAAACTACATAAAAATGTTTCAAATCCACCATTTAGGGCATTAGTGGATGCACGTCAGTCAGTCACATACCCTTGTGCAAAACTAGTGGACAACATTTTAAAGAAATTTGTCACTATGGAAAATCAGATTTTGAAGGACTCATGGTCCTTCTTACAGAATATACAATCCACTCCATATGATGATACAAGTAATTTTTTAACAGTAGATGTTATTGATTTATATTCTTGTATCCCACATGACTTGGGAGTAGAATGGGTAGTGGATTTTATTAGAAACAAAGGGGCTAGTGACAATGAATGTAACCTAGTCGAACAGTTACTGGACATCATTTTGAAAAATAACTTTGTTACTTTTGAAAGCAACATTTTTGTCCAAAAAATAGGAGTGGCAATGGGATCACCAGTTGGATCAAGTTTTGCAAACCTGGTGTTAGCACATTGGGAAAACAACCATGTGTTTAACAGTCATTGGAGTAACAAGTTTACTACTTATCAAAGATTCTTGGATGACATCTTTATTTTATTTAAAGGCAACAGTGTAGAAGCTGACCTACTTGTAGACTTCTTTAACTCAACAACATCTTTTCTGAAGTTTACACAAAACTACCAGGAAAATTCCATCAATTTTTTGGATGTTGAGTTAAGTAAAATAACAGATTTTATACAGCAAAAATATTTAGAAAGGCTACATATTCTAACAACTTTTTACATTTCACCAGTATGCATCCCCTTCACCAAAAGAAAGCTGTGGTGAAGGGACAACTGGTGAGAATAGCAAGAATGGTCACTTTGCAGCAAGACTTTGAGGAAGAATGTAAATTGTTCATAGGTTAGTACTAGGCCAACTGCCCTTGCGAGCCATTTTAAGCCTAGCCAGTTATCCCCTGTGAGATTCAAACCCTGTACCTTGTGTTTATAAGGTAAACACCTTAACAATTAGGCCACCCTCCCAACCCAATTGTTACATCTAATGTTTCTGAGGAGAGGGTACCCTGTCTCCTTCTTAGACAATATCTTTGAGGAAGTGATAGAGAAAAGAGAGAAAGGGTTTTATGTACCAATACTGTCTGCAAATGAGAACACGGAGGCACATGATATAAATATTGACCCCACAGTGACTAGTAGCGACTCAGGTTGTGGAACAACAGAGAACAGAGATCACACCTTGGTAAAAAATGTATGTAGTGAAGAGAAGTTTGCAACAGTATTCACCATTACTTACTGTTTGGAAGCCACAGAAATAGTTAAAACAGTTAGAAAATGTTGGTTCTATTTATTAATGGACAAAAATGTTGCAACAAATTTAAATCTTATCCCTGTAGTAACATTTAGAAGGGCCACTAACATGAAAAAACTTCTTGAGTCGAAATCGGCTCCAATAAATAATAGAAGGGGGACTAAGAAATGTGGCACCTGTAAGTACTGTAGGCATATAATGACAGCAGACCATTTTACAATTAGGACAACTAGGTATGGTGTCAAAGGTTTATATAACTGTAACTCGAAAGGAATTGTCTATCTAGCACAATGTACACAATGTACATCATTCTATGTGGGAAAGACAGACAGATGGTTGCGTGACAGGATGTACGAACACTTGTACGCTATTAACAAGGGCAAAAATGAGAATGCCCTGGCTAGGCATTGTGCTAATAATCCTAACCATTCTTTTAACTTTATGGGCATAGATCGAATTAATACATTACAGGACAACTTTAACTTTGTAAATGACCATTATCTAAAATTGGAGTTGGAGAAAAAAGAACTAATTTGGCAATTACGCCTGGCAGCTAACAGAGAACCAGGCATAAATGAATTTTGCTCAACAGCATGTATCTTAAAAATCAAAAATTTGATGCGTTAAACTGACTTGGTGGTCAGTTATTTTATTATTGAATTACCCCTCTACATTGGACTCTTTAAAATTATTCGCAAAAAACTTTTTAAAATTATTTGTTAAAATTATTTTAGGTTTGTTTTTTTCTTATATTAATAACAATGGGTATTTTAAAGTAGCCTATATTAGGAATAGACATGAAAATAAGTATGTTTTTAAAAAAATTTTTATATAAAAACCTTTAGGTAATATTAATAAGTTGTATACATTAGTTCTTATATATTTGTAATAAGTTCTTATATCAGTGGGATGCATACATATCTATATACACATCTTGTTACACAGTACATTTGTGTAATGTTTCTTTAAAAGTTTGAGCAAAAGCAGACCTATTAATTAATTAAACTATTTGTTTTTAATTGTTTAGAATTTGTATATAAACTGTAAGTAACTGGATAGCTGTTGTCTGAAGAAGTTTTGATATTACTCAGAACGAAAAACGCTGGCAGCGTTTAACATTTATTTGCTTGTGGAATTAAAGCAGTTTGTGGAGTTACCAGCATTGCAGTAGTTTTTTGGTGGTGGACTTTTAACAGATGGTGTTGCGCCACTTGTTGCACTATTCCTGCATCATTCTTTGAAGCCAGCATTACTAACGCCTCGTTCTAAGTGCAGTGTGGTGTTTTTGTTAATCACTGACCCTGTAGACTAGGTCGTTCCACAGGGCGGTCTGTTCCTGTTGGTCATGGGCAGCCCTGCCAAACAGCACTGGGTAGTGCTGGATTAGGTATGTTATGAGTACTTCATTTTCAGCTGCCGAATAAGTAGGCAAACGTGCATGTGACATCTTGGCTGAAAGACATAAAGATGGAAACAGGTCTGAGCAACTCATACAGCAAGGTTACCACAGTTCATAATACACATCTCTGTCACCCCCCCACCATATCAGCTACAACAAACTGTACATACAACTCATTAGATATGGCTACAACTTACCTACCAGTGGAACAGATATTGTATTGTACCACACTTTCTGCTATGTGATTGAAGCCATGTTCCCTGTGTGGACATTATCATTGCTGGCCTGTTACAGACTATTCACCTGCATGTCATTGTCAGGGCCACTATGGTTCCATATATGCCTGTGGTATGGCTGCTTTGTGATTGCTGCACATCTGACATTCTGTGGTATTGAGGATATCTATGCATGCTGTTGGACATGTTCCGGTAGTGTAGACTATTACTACCAACATATGTTCTATAACAGTGACACAATAACATGTATATGTACTATTGGCCAGCAGAACCACCTCTCCAAACCTATCTGCCCATTTTACCTGTCCACATTACATGTGTGTCCCAACCTGGGGCCTCCTCATGTACTGGTCCAGCAATATCATCAGGTGGAACCAACCCATGGGATGTTGTTTCCCCTCGGGGGCACACATAGACATATTCGTGGCCCCTGAGGCCAGAACCGGGGTCTGTTCCATAACTGGCTCCACAGACACATGTGGGATGTGTTACATCACTGTGAGGCACCCAGTACACATTCACAGGGATGACATATTCCTTCTGCTCAGCCTCCAGGCCAGGCACCTTCAGGATGTGGACTGCTGTTGTGAGTAGCAGTGGGTGGGGGGCTTGTTCCCATTGTGCCCATCCACATCACAGACCACACACACCATCCAGGGTGTTTACCCACCACATGTGTCACATACCACCCCTGTAGACTGTCCTCTATATCTACCAACCCTGACAACCTCCACAACTATACCTGCCATACTTCCCCATATTCCCATTCCATACATCACAGATGAGGGCAATGTGGTCTCAACAAGGGATTAACATCTGACATACCCATCCATGTTGCGCACACTGCCAGCTGTAGATATCTATGTGTATTGCTATGTGTGCTGTTGCCTCGCACATAACATGCATCACTGAGGTAGTAATATAGGAGATATGTATTTACATACATATATGTTTGTGTGTGTGTTAGTATATATGTAGACGTGCATATAGGTATATATCTATATATGTGTAGATATATGTGATATATATCTGTGCTCATCTATATGTCTACCCATGGGTATCTGTATGTTTGTGGACAGTTGATATATATATATATATATATATATATATATATATATATATATATATATATATATATATATGTATATATTATATATGCATACATATGTACACATATGCACACCTATATGTGGGGTACATTCAGACATCAGGTCCACAATCTCACAACACCTTCCTGCATAGCTGCACTGTTCTGCCTTGCTACAACACAGACAGGTGCCACATATGGACACAGCCTGACTTTAGGGGGGTATATGTAGGACCAGATTGCAGGTAACCCTATTACACACCTATGGCATTCCTGCATGCTACATTACAGATTAACCTGAGTATCCTGCAAGGGGTGGGCTGTGAGTCTCATGTGTCTGTCATAATGGAATTAATTCGACTACCAGCTATTGGCCATGTAATATACATACTTCCCATTACACAACACACACTATGATGGTTTACATCTTGTCAGTCTGTGCTGATCTACACAGTTGGTAGCTATAGCCCACTAACCACAGAGACAGACACTATTTTCCATAGCAGTTGTTTCAGTTGAAAATCATTACAACAACACCTGATGGCACATATAAATCATTCCACACCATCTATCCCATTATTATGGACCAGGTACTACATTCAATTACATGCATATATACTTCACATACCTGTTGTGGGAATGATGTCTGTTCTGGATGGTTTGTTGGATATTGAGCTGCTTTGAATACATTGCAGCATGGCTTTTGTAGGTGATGCACATGATCAGGTGATGACCTCGGCACCAGTCAGTGTCCTCCACTTGCTACCTGCATGCAGCTTGCTGTGTAGTACTTCCAATTACCACTGTCATGACAACCACCTACTATAAATCCCTACATCATGTGGGCATGGTCCCTTTACCTTTCCTGGGTGATGGACATCCTTCCTGTGTGTGGGCATCAGTGTTACAGACAGCAGGTGGCAATATGTCTTACAGGAGAAGCTGCACACGCAGGCCAGCTACATATATGTAGGAGGTTTCAGAACTACAGACAGAGTGTGAGTAGAGTTGTTGTATGCATTGTATTGTACTGGTGTTACAAGGTTTGTTTGTACATACTAGTTTACCTTGGAACACAGTCTGTATGAATAGCTTTCAACTGTGGGCCTATCCTCTTGATGGCCAGAGGTGTGCCTATTATGTTTTGTCTGTCCACCACATAGGT